>NC_081421.1:14565721-14726922 GCF_949786415.1 Peromyscus eremicus | reverse complement strand
GCTGAACCTTCAAAATACCATATCAAGGGGAACCTGCTATATTAAAACTGAAAGCTACGCTGGGAACCTGGGAACATGGAAAACACAAGTCAAGGAGCCTAGGGTCAATGTGTAACAACTACAGTCAAATGACAGCC
Source organism: Peromyscus eremicus (assembly GCF_949786415.1). Lineage (NCBI taxonomy): Eukaryota > Metazoa > Chordata > Mammalia > Rodentia > Cricetidae > Peromyscus > Peromyscus eremicus. Next base: position 14,726,785 of record NC_081421.1, on the reverse strand, counting down.
AGGGGGATAGTTATGGAGGGTGAGGATACTGATAAGCTGAGGGGTATACAGAACAGCAGGCTCAAAGTCTTTATAATTGGCGGTAAGGCACAGATACATGACCTGGGAATAACTGGAATAGGATTGCCTTGACTCTGAGGTTAGGAGCTATATAAACCTCTGGAGTCACCTATGTGCCTCAAGGCTGACAGTCACAGGTCTGTGAACGCTGAAGCTCCAGTGAATTACTTGATAGTTGGAGCCTCAATGGGGCATTTAGTGCTTCAAAAGTACAAGGACAAGTTCACCAACAGAGCCTTCAGTGCTGTTCTCTTTCCCACTCCTGACACATTCAAAGAGATCCCCTGTCTACAACATTAGCTACCCCATGGTGTGTGAAGGTGGGAGACCATGCCTCAGCCTGTAGACTACAGACTCATGTGTAGACTGCAGAGGTTCTTGGTGTTCAAAGAAACAGAAGTTTACAAAGTAAAAACAGAAGATTGGGGCATCAGAGAACTATCCAGTGTAGACTAAGTGAGCTCTGGCTGAATGGTGTGTGTGTGTGTGTGTGTGTGTGTGTGTGTGTGTGTGTGTGTGTGTAGCGGTGGGGGGGAGCAAGAGACTGTCCAATTACCACGGCCCCACCACCTTATCCACCTGACAGACTGCAGTTTTAGAGGACACAGGCAGCCCCAACATGTTGTCTTTTAGTTACTGACTTTTGTCTGGTATTTTTTTTAAATTTTCAATACACTTCCATTAGTAATTTGAGTATATGAAGCTTTTTAAAATTCTACTCCAGACATTTATCTAATTTTATTTTTATTTATTTATTGGGTAGTCATTTGTAAATCCCATGCTTCCCCCCCCCCATTCCTCTACACTCTTGATTGTCTTCGTCCTTCCTTTTACTCGACATTTCTGGTTCTCCATTCTCTCTTCTTCGCAATCTTTGACTTTATCTCATTTGTCACTATTTCTATTTTATTATAAATAATTTGGAAAACTTCACAGCACATTCCAGAATCATTTTCTTGTTTTGTGGACATTAGCGGTGTCAAACTGGGCTCTAACTGTTTATCTTTCTCAGCTTAGTGTTGCTGCTGTTAAAGGCAGTCTGTTTTCTCCTCTCTTGGTGGTACTGGGGTTTTGTGTCCTCATGAGTATGCTTGTCACTGATTAGATTCTCAAATAAAACTGGGAGAAATACCTAAGCCAACAGATGCACAAATCACAATACAGAAACGCGCCCCCCCCCCACCACATGCATGAAAAAGCAAGGCAACTTGACGCCTCTAAAAGACCATAACTTTCCAATTACTGAATCCAAAGGTACTGACCTTGGTAACACACCTGATGAGGAATTCACAGGGTTAACTGCCTTCAATATGGTCGACGAGAGTGACTCTTCATTTTAACTTTCCTCCTCTCTCCATCTCCCTATAACCCCTTCCTCAAATATCAGACAAATTCAAACTGAGGGAAACTATACAAAGTACCTCAGTATGCTTTGCAAGACTGCTAAGGTTGTCAGAAACAAGCACTCTGGGACAGTATTGAGCTTGGATGGGATGATGGTTGTACTTTGTACTCCCCCTTGGAACAGGAGAACATACACAAAAATCAAACATATTTGCATTGAAACAGACTAGTAAAAACCATCAGTCTTTTATTTAATGATTAGTGTATGATACATGTTCACAATGGGGGAGATGAGATCTGGAGTGTAAGGAACTTTCTTTAGTAAGTTTTCTACGATTCTAAATCTGTTCTACTTTTATTTATCCTATTATTTTCTATGTAATTATATAATTATTTATATTGATGCTATAAACAAACTAAGACCTTAAACAATGTAAATATTTTCTGACATGAGACATACTGGGCTAAGATCTAGACTTCGGCAGGATTGTATTTCTTTAGGTAGATTCTAGTATAATATTTCTTACTTGCTTTTTTAAGTTGATGGCAGAATTAATTTCTTTTCTTTCCTTGTTTTTTTTAAAATTAAATTTAAGTGGTGCATAAAATAAGAAAATGTAGATACGAATGAGGTGATGTGTGACTTTCAACAATGTCTACATTATGTAATATTGAAATCAGCCTCCATGTGTCATTACCATTTCTTCATGGCAGACACTTTCAAAGGCCGTTCCTTTAGCTGCTTGAAATTTACAGGGAATTACTGCACCTTGCTGTGTTGTGGACCACCAGCCTCTTGTTCCCGTGAGTCAGCATTGTTGCAATTCTTGAAGCCCCAGAGAACGTGCCCCACCCCCAAAGGATAGCTCCACAGGAAGACACCTTATATGAACCTCTGGCTTCCACATATCTGCACATGAGTACACATATTCCCACTCACACGTGCACACACCTACAACAAACACATGTACACACACATACGCATACACAGAAAAAAGTCAAATGAGTAACTACAAATCCATTTATTCCCAGAATACAGCCCTGGATTAATTAATCAACACCCCTTGGAAACAAGTCCTAGATCTTGGGGATGTTTTAAAATTCCAGTATCCACATATGGCTGAGAACTCTAATTCCCAGTCAATCCTATTTCTTCCTCTTCCTCTATTACTTGTAATCTGAGACAGGGTCTCTCTACAGAGCTTCAGCTGGCCTTGAAATCACAGTCCTCCTGCCTCGGCTTCTGGAGTACTGGGATAGCAAGCATGTACCACACACCATTGAGAACCCCTGGTCTAGTAGCCTTCTAATGCGCATTAACAGTGAGCCAACCTCCTCATGCAAGGATTTCAAAATCTCTCTCTAACTGTGTAGTTGAGACTACATGTAGCCAAAGTCCTAAACAGATACTTCTGCTTACCATACGCAGAAAACTCTTTGACCAAAGCCATCAAGATAGAATATCTTTATAGTTATCATACTAAAATAAATAGCTCTCATACTGAAAATCCAATCTGTGTTTAAAAGGATAAAGTCAGGTCCTGCTGAATCAGAGCCTTGATGTAGTCGTGTCTTTACAAACATGCACATTGGAGCTCAAGGCTCCAGCAACCAACAAGCTCGTGAAAGCTCAGTCATTGCAGGAGAGACACTTCCGGTTCTTGCATTCAGACAGAATAGAAACTCTGAGATTTTGTTCTGGGCTAGTGCACTGGCGGATACAGCTGTTTCGATGGACTCTTTTACTTGAATGGTGCTTTGGAGACTGAGACCTGGAGCCATAATTTCCTTCTCATACAGGATCTCTTACAGGTGAGAGGAGCCATTTTTCTTTGATATAACTTATTGTTTCCAGACATAAGCCACACATACTTAAAGGGTGCAATTAAAAGCAGTCATGGCATGTATTTCAAAATTACCCTGTCTGTCTTGCTTTAGTATAAAGCAAAGGGGATAATAATGTACACTGGATTTTCAGAGTAGGAAGGAAGGAAGGAAAGAAAGAAAGAAAGAAAGAAAGAAAGAAAGAAAGAAAGAAAGAAAGAAAGCCTCATTTTTTGACTGCTGCCTCCCCTAGCCTTCCTTCAATATGACAGAATCATCTTCTCTGAACTAGGTGCTTTTACCTTGTGTGCTGGGGGACAACTTCAAACAAATTCCCACTCTAGCTCTTCTTTTCAGAAAAAAAAAGCATTTTTTCACATTAAACAGAATAACTTTAAATCACAATATTTATTTGTGATATTGGATAAATTAACAGGCTTCCCTCAGGATGAGACAGTCATGCCCACTGTAAACAGACGTTGTTGCAAAATTCCTTTAATTCCCCAAACACCTAAGTTGTCTATTAGTCAACCCTTTGTGTTGCCATAGCTACATGCCAGAGGCTGGGTATTTTATAAGGAAAAGAGGCATTCCAGAGATTGAAGATGACTGCATTAGCAACTGCTTAGCTCTACTGATGCCTACATGGAGAATGTCATCATAGCCGTGGCAGAGTAAGGGAAAGAGAGAGGGGTATGGATATTCTAAGACAGTATGTAAGAGAGGGAGGTGCCCATATGAAGCCAGGTTTGCTATAATTACTCTCAAGACTGCCATCCTAAGAGAACATTACTCCCTTGTCAGCATTTGGTCCCATTGCTTAAGCCTCTCCACTAGGACCATTTGTTAAGGCTCCATAATCTAACACTGCCACACTGGTGAGTGAGCTTCTAACACATGAGTCTATGGGGGGCACCCTCATGCCATATCTAAAATGTAGCAGGCCCTACCTGGCATTGCAGATGCCTGGAAAGAGATTCTGCTGGACAGAAATTCAGGACTCATTTCAACAATATTGACAACTTTGGTTTGGAGTCAAATCAAAGCCTCAAGGATATATTACATCATGCCTGTCAGAATCATTGTTATCAACAAAGCAAAAGATAAATGCTATCAAAAACAAAACAAAACAAACTCTCTGACGTTCTGTTACTGGGAATGTGAGATGGACACCTGTTATGTTACATACTGTGGTGGTTCCTCAGAAAATTAAAAGTTGAATTATCTTACACTCAAGTTATTCCTGCTTCAGGTGATATCCAAAAATAGAAAATGCATGTGCTTCCCCTGTGCCAACTGCAGCATTAAGCAAGCTAAAAGCCCATCATAGATCCTACAAGATACAATCAAGCCTCTAAATTTGGGGGGTAATTTGTACAGATACCTTACCTGAAATAATAATAATAATAATAATAATAATAATAATAATAATAATGGTTTCATATTAGTTCTTATAGAATACATAGGAAGTAAATTGTTTAGGCTAAAAAGCATTGAAGTAGAAAACATTAAGGATGTTTCTGAGAGATGCTTCTCTTTCATGTGAAGAGAAAAACAATAACTCTGACATCTAGGGAAAAGGACTTTATATCTTTTATCACTTAGACATTCCTGGGAAGGAAGATAAAAAACATTTCATTTGGAGAAAGAGTTTCATATTTTCATTGACTAATAAAATATTTGCCCAATTCCAAAAATACATATTTTCTAGGTGAGAGATTTGTTTCTTTTATATAGGCAAACATTGTGTTTATGCCTTAAAAACTTTATTCTTAAGAAAAATCCTCTTTTTATTAAAAAAAATGCTTGATGCTTGTTCTTCAACAATGTATTCATTCATTCTTCCCATGGGGAGAGAAGTCAGTACTGTCTGAATTAAGGCCACTGCTGCTAAAATGAAGTAGGGTGGTACCTAGGTAGACCAGAAGTACAGATGAGGTACCCAAAGACAGATGCAGCTCTCCCTGGGTGGTTGTGTCTGTGGGTGGTAGAGAGAGGTTATTAAACATCCTTGACGCTGCAGTTGGGTTGCTCCCCTTATATCATGAATTATGGTGCCAGGATGCTTACTCATTTCCCCACATTTACATCAACGAAGGGCCTTCACTCTTGTTATAGTATAATTTGCATTGTGACTTTCACCCAATAACCATCATGAGCTTTTCAAAGAGATCATGGGAAGAAATACTTTAAAATGGAAATCTGGTCCACTCTGATGGGGAGGGAGTAGGATTTACCCTACCACAAATATGCACTGCACACTATACATATCCATTAAAAATCTACAGCACAGACCCCAACATGCTGCTGCTCACCACTTGCAGGACAGTTTACTCTAGTCTCACTAAGTTTCTGCTTAAACTGTTTGTGTCTTATCACTGAATTCTTTAGGAAGACAAAGACTGAGGAGCAACTTCTACCAGTTACTGGGGTATTCAAGGATTAATCTTAGACTGTTAATGCATTGCCTATGTTAGAAAGATCTCAGAAATTATACCCTATGGGTACAGTACTTTCCATGGTATTTATATTCAGATTTGACTTCAGTAGATATCATTTACAATTAAGAAGAAAATATACTTGAGGTGAACCAAATATAATTCTCAGTTTTGTTTTTCTAGATTTCTAAAACAAATTATCATATGAAGGAAAATCAGAACCTTAATATTTATGAAAATTGTGTTTTGTTCATTTCATAGCATCTAAAAATGTTAAAATTCTGATCTATTTTTCTTAGTTATACTAAGCTACCCTTTGCATTAATATAAACGTAGGAAACTTTAAAAACTCTTGGGTGACATTGGGCTGAGAGATCACGCTGGCCTGCTGTGTTTCACATCACTGAGCCTGGTGTCTGCTCTTTCTGATGCTGTGCACAGGGTCAGCAGCATGCACTACTTCTAAGTAATTTTCATTTTCTCTCCCAGAATTTGCCCTGACTTTTGGCATAACCGATTGTCAGTGGCTGTTTCTCCTCTTAGGGGAAAATGGGTTGCTTTTTCTGTATGTGAATCATTACTGGTGGTTTTTTTTTTTTCAATTTTGTTGTGTCTATAAAAATGCCTACCAAATACTGGTTGAAATGTAATCAGTTGGAGCCAATTTTCCCAAGTTTTGTGAACAATGTATAATACCTCTTAATTTTGATTTTTGTTAGAAATTAGTGTATTTATGTTAAAAATTAGATACAATTACATAATATTTAGAGGCTTCTCATTAAGAATTTTAAAGTTAAAGAGACCTCTAAACTTCAATATTGTTGTCCCATTAGAAAATTGCATCTTTCCCGTGATTTCTAAATTAAGCTGAATTAGGAAGTTTGGGTGTATACTCTAGTAATATTAAAAGTCACTGCAAGTCAGAAAAAATTTAAAGTGTAGATAAGCCACTCATAAACATTGTTCTTATACAAATAACAGATTAAGAACAATTCCCTCATTGTCTACTTAGCAACCTCAATTCTAAGAAGTAGGTAAAAGGCCATTTGGCAAGGTTTCTTGCACAGGACTTGAGCCAGCAGCAACTTCTTCTTCTTCTTCTTCTTCTTCTTCTTCTTCTTCTTCTTCTTCTTCTTCTTCTTCTTCTTCTTCCTCTTCTTTCTTTCTTTCTTTCTTTCTTTCTTTCTTTCTTTCTTTCTTTCTTTCTTTCTTTTTCTATTTTCAAAACTTCAAAGTGAATAGCACAAAGAATGTATACATACTGAGTAAATTAAAAGGGAAAGGTTTACTGATGCCAACAGCATGTAGGCTCAGTGTGAACTCCCCCAGAACAGCATCTTGTCAGTAATTGAAGGCAGCTCACAGTGTTGATTGGGTTATTTATAGATTCTAAAGCCCATTTATATTCAATGGAAAGTCCAGGTGTAGAGAGAAATAGTTCCCAAGGAGCCTTTAAGGACCAAGCAGAAGAAAATTATAAGCCTGCAACTCATCCATCTGGGTGTAATTGGTGAAGAAAAGATGGGCTAGCTGAGAAAATGAACAGAAGCATTGGGCTGTAATGAGTCTTTTTCTGTCCCACCAGCCAGCTCCCAAGTAATGACATGGAGACTTACCATTAATTATGAAAGCTTAGCCTTTAGTTTAGGCTTGTCTCAATTAGCTTTTATAGCTTAAATTAACCCACTTATATTAATCTACATTTCATCATGTGGTGTTCTCTCTCTTCTATCTTGTACCTTCTGTTTCCTCTCCCTCCCTGGAAATCCTGCCTATCCTCTTCCTGCCTAGCTAATGACCATTCAGCTCATTATTAAACCAATCAGAAGGCGCCTTGGCAAAGACAGATCTTCACAGTATACAAATATTCTGCAACATTGGGTCAAGTTGGGAGATGACCCTACAGATGCCATCCTGCAGAGTGAGGAGGTGGGAGATGGGCTGAGTTTATACCATGACCAAGTCCAGAGCACTGGCCATGTCCAAAGGGAGGACACAGCCAGACAAATCACAACAGTCTTCCCTGTAGCCTTCTATCACTGAGGCTGCTCTTTTAAATAAAAATGAATTCCTCCACAGAGAACATTCTCTGTTTCCTTGACTTGGGAGTATCAAATGCATGGAAAGTGGAGCAGAGGAAATTCACCTTCACTGAAAACAGTTGCACTTGGTTTAGCACAAAGCACTGCCAATCACTCACTTCAGAATCAATTCTCGTGAAAATGTCAAGCGCTAACTAATGGGAATAAGAAGGAGAGCCAACTAGACAGAGTGGAAATGCATGCACCTTAATGAATCGCACAAATAATTCAAATTGGATTAGAAATAATAGGAGCTAAAAGCTCTCAAACAACTGATGTTAGAAAATCTATTTCTCCTGCATGCTGGTGTAGGCCTGGTAAGAGCCTCTGGGGCTGAAAGGCAAAATTAAAAACCTGACTTTTTCCTGGTTTTCCAAAGTGAGAGATTCTTCAGAGAATCTGTAAGTAGTTATCGAAATCAATGACACCGTTCTTGAAAGATATCCACCTAAATTCAGGCTGGAGGAATTAGTGTTTCCACTTTGTGAACAGCATAAGAACTAGACTAACAATATTTTCTTCTGGTATTTCCTAAAGAACAACAAGCAATGTTTGTGACATTTTTTTCAACGATAAAATCATCATTTAAAATGCTTTTTGGAGAATAATTGATGAAATTTTCTCACAGTTTGAAGCTGTTTTTGGAGTTGATGTATGGAGTGAAGAAACTTGGTGTCCCTGTGACCTGCTGGCTCCCAAGACGAGGGAAAAGGTTTTCCTTGATCATTACTGGAAGATGTATAAATACAAGTTTTAAATGGCTACCTAAAAATGACTATGATAAAATCAGTTCAGATGATAACCAGGAGACAGGGAAAACCAAACAAAATGAAGAGGAGTCAAAGGGATAAGATCCCAAAGAATCATATGTTGAAAAGTAAAGAATGCCTATTTTCCAAGAGCCTGTGTGGTGGTTTGAATAAGAATGGCCACCACGTTCATATATTTAAATGCTTAGGGAGTGGCACTATTTGAAAGGATTAGGAAGTGGGGCCTTGTTGGAGAAAGTGTGTCACTGGGGTTGGACTTTGAGGTTTCAAAAGCCCAAGCCAGGCCCAGTGGCTCTCTCTTTCTGCTGCCTGTAGATCTGGATGTAGAACTCTCAGCTAGTTCTCCAACACCATGTCTGGCTGCATGCCGTCATGCTCCCCACCATGATGACAATGGACTAAACCTCCCAAACTGTAAGCAAGCCCCATTAAATGCTTTCCTTTATAAGAGTTGCCACGGTTATGGTGTCTCTTCATAGCAACAGAACACTGACTAAGGCAGCCTGAAATCAGGAAAAATTACAGATTGTATCAGGATATGCAACTGTTTCATTTTGCCATTACTATACTTGGAGGAGGATCTAAAAACTAAGCAGAAAGTAAATAGGTCTGCAAAATGTCATCTTGTAGCTATCATATTTTGGAAACATAGTTATCATAAAATAGAACCCAAACTTCAAACATCAGTATTGTTTGATTTGGGAAACTACTGAAGAGTAAAGTACCCAGTGGAGGATTGACAGTGAATCTATTTCATTCATGAATTTACAAAATTCTAGGGAGGGTGAGGTGTCTCAGTAGGTAAAGACACCTGCCACTGAGCCTGATGATCTAAATTGATCCCCAGAACCCATGATGGAAGAGAGAACCAGACTCCTAGAGTGTCTGATTTCCTTTATGTGTTCAACCATTCAAAATTGAAAAGGTGAGATATAGAAGTTGAAGCAGAAACATATTGAAAATAAGATGGTTTTAATTACTATCATATTTTAATAATGTATTAATGCCTTATTAAAGTCATGCCTTAATTACCAGTGTTTCCATGTAGGCAAGCAGCAAGGGGCGTTTAGAAATAGCTCTGCTATTTCCACTTCTACATATTCATTTCCTCCCTGACTCTGCCTGACTTCCTGCTGATTTCCACAGCTGACAACCAAAGGCTTTTCAATGCCATATGAGCATTAGAATATGTTAAGCTAGTCAATCTGTTCCCTAATTTAATTAGATACAAATTCTAACTACAATGGAATGATGAATATAATTTTCCCCTTCTGGAATCTAAAAGGAGCCTTGTTTCAGGACTATGGAAATAGAAATCTCTGGCATTCTGATTTATACGGGTTATGTACTTTGGGGACGACTTGGCCTATGTATGACAGTGTGTTTTGTTAGCTGCGTACATATGATTTACAATTTCATGGGATGTTGAGATCTGTCAGAGAACTCCTGCTATTAGCAACTGCCTAGAATTTAGGTTCTGGATAGATATTCTAATTCAGATCCCATGCTTTCATACATTTTTTGCCATCTCACTTCAACACTTCCATAATTATATCCCACTCAGAATTTCAGTTTCAAATATTCTAATCTTAGATCATTAATTTCTGGCTTTCCATCTAATGAACTTCATCTCAAGTTCATGTTTATTACATATGATCATTTATAACAGTCTTCAATTTATTTACTAATTTATTCATTCCTTTATACACCCCCAATTGCCTTCTCTCTCATTGTTTCAATCACTTCAAACTCCTATATTACTTACATCCAGTCCCTTGTAATTCTGTTTGTCTGATTCTGTGTCTGAGTGCGGCTGGAAGATTATGGCTACACAGAACACACTGTAAAGACAGTCTGCATCTTAGCACTCAGCTTTGTCCAGTAAAGTGATGCTTTCTGTCAGCTGACTTCCCAACTCAACAGAACACAATTTTACAACACTGGTGCCCCCCTACCCCTCCTCCCATTGCCAATGTCCCTGCACCCTCCTCCACTTTCAAGTCTTGATCTTCTAGGTCAACAAGATTCAGAAACTCTTTTGGGTGCTGAGTAGGAGCTTCTGATGGCCTTCATAGTCAGCTTGACTGGATTCAAAATCACTGTGAAGGTGGGTGAAGCTCATCTGTGACTCTCTGTGTGTGTGTGTGTGTGTGTGTGTGTGTGTGTGTGTGTCTGTCTGTCTGTCTGTCTGTCTGTCTGTCTATGTGTCTGTGTTGGGGTGGGAGGATGTTTCCAAGGAGGATTATCAGAGGGGCAAGACTCATTCTGAGTGCAAAGCATGACCTCACGGTGAGGGCCTAGGTGGAATGCAAGGGAGAGGGGAGAGGGCCAGCAGAGTCCTGACCTTTGACCCCCCACAGGCTGAATATTCTTTGCTCTGGCACATTTTTCCCACCATGATGGACCAAACCCTCTGCACTCAGGAGCCAGAATAAATGACCTCTCCCCCAGTTTTATGGCTTTCAACAGTATCAATGAACTGAGCGCCATGTCTGCAGTTCAACATTCTCTGCTTTAAATTCATGTGTATAACTTAATTCTTCCCATTATCACTTTCATAGCTTTGTAAAGACATTTCAAGCTTCTATTGTATGAAATAGCTTTTAGCTAATAAGATATTTTAGCATAATCAAGATACTGCATAACATTTGCATGTATTTAGAAAGAAAAGCAATGTGAAATTCAACCTTGACTTTGCTTATGTTTATTTATATATGCATTTTTTGCTTGCCCTGTGTGTGCCCAGGTGCATGTATGTGTATCACTTGCATGCAGGTGACTGCAGAGGCCAGAGAAGGCATTGGATCCCTTTGTGTCAGAGTTATAGACTTGTGAAACAGTGAACTACCATGGGTGCTGAGAACCAACCCAGGGTCCTCTGCAGGGGCAGCTAGTGCTCCTAAACAATGAGCCAGCTTTTCAACTTCTCCTCTATCTGTCCATCCCCTTTTGCTTACATTCTCTTAATGGCCAATCCTCAGTGAGTTTGAACTAGAGCCACTGGTGTTGGCCTGTCTTCCAGTCACTTTGGCCTCTTGGCATCACATGTGTGTGAGAACCCCAGCTCTCCACTGCATCTCAGCCACCTCAGTGGCAGACTGTCTCTCAGCAGCCCTGAACACTCAGATCTCTCCTGATTTAGATATCATATCATGTGTTCCTGTGTCTGGTTTCTTCCACAGCTTGTGAAGAGTTCAGCAATGCTGTTGAGAAGGACTGGTGGAATTTAGGGAAAATTCTTTAGGGATAACAAAGGGAGTCACAGAGAATCTGGTCCTTCTTCCTTTCTGTGATTGGCTCAGAAGCAGGTCCCACACTGCAGCTCTCAGCAAGTGTTGACAGCGGAGGCTCTTTGCAGTGGGTAGCTGAGTCTTCCTACAGCTCACCAGGACTCAGAGGGCAGCACTGGATGGCTCTCAATCACACTTCACCTCTTCTCTCCTCCTTTGAGAATCACCTCCCTAAGAAGACAGTTTCTGATACATTAGAAGTTGTGTTTACTGCTGAATTAGCAAACATATTGTCTAGTCAGAATTTGAATCTGTGTAGGGGGATGGAGACTAAAGATCTCCTTTTGTGAATGGAGAGATTAAGTCTTAGAGACAGAGTGATGTAGCCAAAGATAAAAAACCCAGTGTGTGCAGATGTGGCTGTTGATTCTTGTTCTTAGAGGGAAACAAAACCACACAAACAACTCCACTATAGACTGAAGATATATAGAATACATGTAAATCCTTTCATTAGCATTGGCATTCTAGAAATAACTGGGGGAGGAGGGTGCTGGAGAGATGGCTCAGCAGTCAAGGGCACTTGATGTCCTTCCAGAGGATCCCAGCATCCAGGTCAGGTGGGTTGGCTCACAACTGTCTCTAAAGCCAGGTCCAGGGTGATCTGATGCCATTGGCCTCCATGGATGCCTGCACTCATGTTCACATGTCTGCATGCAGACACACTCGTACACATAATTTAAAATGATAAACATAAACCTTTAAAAGACAGAGAAAGGTCCTTCAATATAACCAAGGGATAAAGAGCAAAATAAGAATGAACCAGAGATAAGAACAGAGAAGTTGACTTCTTGTCAGAGTCTGCACAAGCTAGAAAGCAACTGAACCACATTTAACCAGCAGAAAAGGAAAACAGATCTATTAACCTTTATAACTTACCCAACAAAAACAGCCTTCCAAACTGAAGGCCAAAGACACCATACACAAAGGGACATCAGCAGATGCCGACAGAAGAATGTGAGCAAGGTGAAGGCTCAGGTGTGAGCCTCCCTTCAGGGCTATCCATGGTTGTGGGGCATACCTGGGCAGCAAAGAGGTTGCTGAAAGAAATTTAGATAAATAGAGCTTAAGCTTTAAGCTGTTTACGCAGAGAGTGGATACAAATGGTACCAGAGGAAGTTAGTTTAAGCTGTTTGTACAGAGACTAGATACAAAGGACGGCTAAAAGGAAGGTAGCATGGGTTGTTTGGATGGAGATTAAAGACAAATAGTGAGAAAGAAAGTTAGCTCAAGTTATTTATGCTAAAAACAAGAGATGATGTCAGGGTATAAACAACTTGTAAATAGGGTGATCTTTAAAATGATTGGTTGGTTCCTTCATCCCCCTCCTAGGGTTCTGAGGTTTTCTGGTATAAAAGAGGCTTACTGCCCATCAATAAACGAGTTCTTGCTTGACTTGACTCCCCGCTGCATCTGATTGTCTCCGGGTAAGAGGGAGGCTGGGGAACAGGCAAGTGGTGCGCACTTGCCTTTCCTTGGTTCCAGGCCACCTCTTCACAGGTGACCTAAGTTCCCGGTGGGGCAGGTCCCCACACATGGTGGCTATAGAGCTCCCATCAAGCCTTGTTCTTATGCTGCCTGAGATCCCAGCCCAGGTGCCTTCTAGTTGGAAGACCCCAATGTACAAGGTTTCACAATTCCATAAAATGAACACATGAACACCTGAATGAATGAGGGGAGCACTGACAGCCTTTTAAAATGTTGACAGACACTTCCAAATATTGGCCCTTTGAGTGTTCAGTTAAGAAAATTTCAGAAGCCAACTATAAACAGAGAATTCTATCCCACGGAGAGGACTTTGAACCAGAACATTTGAATGACTCCTTAAATTCTCTATGAAGAATAAATATTCAATGCAAATTATCTTGAACAGAAAAAAAATCTTAATACAACATAGGTGAACAAAATATGTACATATTCACTGTTACCAAGAAAAGTAAATACACAATGGGATGCTCCCTCACACCCAGTAGAAATAGTTCTTTTGTGGGTAAAGATGTCATCCAAGGTTCATCAGAATGTGTGTTTTATGAACATGCAGTTTGTTGGCCACCACAGAGTTGTTAACAAAAGTCAGTGCTATTCTGTGACCAAATAGGTTGAAAGCAAGAATGAAAAGAAATGGTTCAATATCATGAAATATACTTTTATAGTTTATAGAACACTACAAAGAGAATTTATTTCCATTTGCTGGAAAGTCAGTAAAGTACAATGCGGAATTTCAGTTGTCAGTGCTCATATACAAACAGATAGATGAAACCTAACACCACTCTGTAAATATAATCACATCACTTATACACAAAGGCACACATCATACGGCATGAGTATGGGAACTAGTCAGCACCAAGCCTGGTGCATGCAATGAATGGCAGAGACATTCCAACTCAACTGAAAATGGGACAAAGATATCATTATCAGCACTATAGTTTCAACATTTCTCTAGAATTATTACCCTGGAGAATAAAATAATATATGAAGAAATAAATAAATTATATTCAATGGAGATCGATATAATAGAATTGAAAAGAGAGGAAAAAAATATAGTTGAGTGTAGAAGTAACCACCTTATTCAATAAGAAACACAGAGCCAATACAGAGATGAAAGCCAAGAGGTCAGAGCAATAGCTAAGAGCTAAAAACCTTACCCTTCACTGTCGCTGTGGTCCTACCTCTCTGAAAGAGACCTACTTCCTGTGTGTTTGTCTTTATAAAGACTTTCTGTTCTGCTTGCTCATTGGTTGTAAACCCAACCACATGACCACCTCGTCACTGCCTGTCTGTACAGACTTCCAGGTTTTCTATGGTTGGTATTGAGATTAAAGGTGTGTGTCTCCATGCTGTCTGTATCCTTTAACACACAGAGATCTGCCTAGCTCTGCCTACCAAGTGCTGGGATTAAAGGTGTGCACCACCACTGCCCGGCTTCTGCGATGGCTTGCTAATAGCTCTGACCCCCAGGCAACTTTATTTATTAACATACAAATAAAGTCACATTTCAGTACAAATAAAATATCACCATAGTTGAGAGCACTATCCCTTGCTACTCTTTGTGTTGTAAAATGACCAAACGTGATTCTCGTGTATCTCTCATAGAATACTCAAGGAGCTGCTAAAGAGAAGCAATATATCGTAACATTTGCATTATATCCCAAACATGTACTTTTCACAAGAAAGGCAAATTCTTGGGGCTGACTGTACTGTGTCCCCTCACCTAGGAGGCCAATCACATCATCCCTGGCTTGTTAAAAAGGCACTGGTGAGTGCTACCACAGGCTATTGCATAAGAGCCCACACTTAATAAGATGATTTGGCTTCTAATACGAGGCACTGTTCTAAACCAGCCATAAACAATCAGTCCTCTCATGATCTACAAACACCAAAACAAGACAGCCTTCAGCATAGTGTTTAAAAAAGAGAAAGTTAGGGGTAAATCTTTCTTTAAGCCTTTCAAACAATGACTTCACTGCTGCCTGGGGACAGCTCCTCCATCTTTCGTATTGATGTATTGAAAAGGAACAGGTTATTTAAAAATAATTGTTTTATTATTAGAGGAGCTGTTTAAAAGAGATAATATTGTTTCCTATTGGTTGGAGCAACATAAAACAAAACCCACGTGTCCTATTTCTTATTTTCTTAGTTATCCATAATCATGAATCTCAGTGTTTGCACAGCACAAGGAAAATGATGACTTTAGCCACATCAGCAATTTTTTTTAACTATGAAGAGGTGGTGAATGAACATTTGCCATGCTGATCAAAGAAGAAAAAGGGTCTTGACCTGCAGTCTCTCAAACTCAACTGCATTTCCATTGCCTCAAGGAGCAATTTTAAAACTAACAGATATACCTTTGAAATTTGATAGTTTTTGCAGTTATCCAATATGAGAGGTAGAGAAAAGAATTGTGTGGTGTCAGATATGTTTAGGTTATAAGATAGATTGAGAAAAATCACTGACTAGTTGTACACAAACTATAGAAAAATCAGAAACTATTTTACAGGTACTGATTTGGAATATCTTTAGAGAGAATTTAGTCACTAATACACATGAGGAGTCAGGGCTGGAGAAGTGGCTCAGTGCTTAGGAGCATGTACTGTCCTTGTAGAGAACCTGGGTTGAGGTCCCAGTGTCCACATCAGGTGGCACAAAAGAACTCCCATAGCATCAAGGCCAGAGAACCCAGTGCCTTCTTCTGGCTTCTGCAGACACCTGCATTACCATGGTGTACATACTCTCAGATGTGCACGCACGTGTGTGTGCACACACACACACACACACACACACACACAAACATATCTGGAAAACACAATACAGTTTTATAAAGAAAGTTTAACAGGGACTAGGAGACTCAAGTGGAGTTAATATAAGTAAAATTAGCCAGATCAATTGTTTGAAAAATCGATCCTGATTCCTTACACGCTGAGATGTGAATCCCAGCGGGACAGAAATGACACTCATTGCTCTCCATTGGAGGTAACAGCAGTCCAGGCACTCTTCAGATAAAACTTGAGGACATCCATAGCCTTTTCTCGGAATAACAGATATCCAAGTGTTGCATCTGTTTTGTATGAAACAAATTTAAATTACTTTAAATCACAGGGAAACAGAAGACATTTGAGATAGCTGAAAGCTATTTCTGTAGAGCTCACCTTTTTGGATCTGTGAATTATTGTTCAGCTACAGAGCTGACAGTGACTGACAACAGGAGAGACTGCAGATCCATGGAGGACAAAGTCCCACAGAATCCCACTGTGCAGCCCCTACCTGGGAAACCAGCAGACTAATCCAATAGGTGAAAGAATAGCCTTTTCACTAAGCGGTTGAGAGACAGACCAAAGAAGGTAGCTGGTCTTCCCTGCCACCAACAGAAATGAACTCAAAATGGTTAGACACATAAATGTAGAAGCTAAAATTATGAAGTGCAAAAATAAAATATTGTAGTAAATGGGTATCTTGGACTAGATAAAAATACTCTTAGTTATTAAGCCAAAAGAACAAACAAGAAAAAAAGTAATAGATAAATTGGGCTTCAAGATATTGAAGAATTTTAATGCATCAAAAAATACTATCAAGAAAGTAAAATATCAGTGGACAGGTTGATAGATGTTAAAGTTGGCAAATTGGCTATCAGACTTTTACCTAAATTGAATCTAGGAAATGGGAAGAACCCTTACATCTGTGTAGTGAAGCAAGCCAATTATAAGTTGGGTAAAGCTCTGGGAGTTATTTCTTTGAAAAAACAGATAACCACCAAGTTCATGAAAGAAGCCCAACATTATCAGTCACCAGAGAACATACTCAAAATAGTGGTAGAATGTAGCTCCTTACCTGCAGGACTGGCTATATAAAAAGAATACTGACAATAACAAGTGTTGAGAGTGAGTGAGTAAACTGAGCTCTGATGAAATGCTCATGTGGACCCAGAATGCATTAGCCACATTGGAAAAGAGTTCAGTAGAGCTAGCTCATCACCCAACCATTCTTCTGGTACTTAATACACATGAGATAAAGTATCATGTATGTGAAAAGAAGTTCTCCAGAAAAGACTCCATGCCATATGTCCAGGATGCTCTATATGAAATGCTCACAACGAGAAGATCTGTAGAGAAAGACCATAATGGCTGTGGATGCTTGAAGGTGTGGGGGCAAGTGGGATTGGTGGCTGTGAGTAGGATTTTTGTTGTTGTTGCTTGTTTATTTGAAGGAGGTGAGGAAGGTCTTCTAAAACTGACTGTGGTGATAGCAGTAGAATTGTGTAAATACACTAGAAACCACCCAACTATAGCTCAAACATGTAAATTGGATGGTGTATGAATGACATCTCGATAGAGCCGTTAAGGACACTTTGGGGGGAGTTGACTGTAAATCCGTTATGACTGTATATTTGAAATTCAAAGGGGAAGGATGGTTTCAAGATTGAGTTCATTTTCAAGCTTGAAACTTCCAAGGCCTTTAAAATGTTTGATACAAAAGTCAAATAAACACATTAATGGTTAATATATCCACCCTGACAGCACTTTTATCTCACAGAATTTATTTTTCAAATATTTATATACTTTTATAAAGCACTGGAGGGTTGATCCAACGTGTGGGAATACTTTAAAGTAGTTAAAATTTTTCTATCATATAAACTTAAAATACATAGTTTTAATAACTGCTTCAGAAAATAATCTTTGAAAAGTGTTTCTACTATAATTTATAGTAAAATGCCGTTCTATCCTCTTACATTTATGAAGTTTAAATGATTAAATCTAGTTAATCTCTCTAAGTGACTATGTTATTTTTAAAGCTTGAAGAACAAGATAATAAGAAATGACATCATTTTAATTGGTTATCAAGTAAGATACATTAATAATGTTATGTTACCAGAATGTGTTAATTAGTCACTGATGTTATAGTGTCAAAGGGAGAATTTTACTCTTAACTGAAAGGAATTCATATTTAAAAGATAGTTAAAATCAGAATGTTAAGTTAAAAAAACTTAAGAGTAAGAAGATCATGGTTGTAAACAGTAATTGCCAGGTTCACAAATGGATTCCGGTTCCTGTACATGGTTCTGAGGTGGTCATGTTGAGCTTGCCAAGCTACAGCTCAGAATATCTGCTGTTAGACAGAGTGGAATGATTCCACAAGTCCTCTGGGGGTGTCACCTCCTCACTGGGAATCTCGGGTGACATGCTCGAGTTGGTGTTTAAAGAAGCATGGTCAGTCACCATGAGCCAACGGCACAGAGCAGAGGGTCCAAAGAGCAGACTCGTGAACCCAGGGAGCTGACGGTACGTGTAAGAGCCAAGGCAGTAACGGCAGAGCACACATAATCATCTCAGCAAATGCTGCAAGGAAAACTGGACAACCACTTGTCAAAAGAAGGCCTGGCAATAAAGGTGTTTGCAGTGCCAACCTGGTGACCTGAGTCCCACCCTCAGAAACCATGTAAAGGTGGAAGCAGGAAACCAACTATCCCATGCCATCTTCTGAACTCCACATGTGCACTGTGGCACAGCCCCCAACAACACATCATAAATAATAACAGTTATCATTATTATTTTCAGTTTAGGCATGGGCCTACAAAGGTAGCTCAAAATTGATTGTAGAGTTGAATGTGAAGTACCACAAAACCAGCGGGTAATGTAAGGTGAAATTTAGGTGTTCTGGATTTTGGTAACAACATTTTAATACAGCAGCAAAGCCATAGTCAATGAAAGAAAGATGTGGTAAACTGAACATCATTAAAATTTAAAAAATGTCTGCTCTCCGAAGGACTCCTATAGAAAGCTGAAAAGATGTTTCACAGAGTAGGAGAAAATACCAGCAAAGACATGCCAAGAAATCAGCTGTTTTTCCAAAATACTCAAACAACCCTCAAAATCCAACAAGAGGAACATAAACAACGCAATTAATTCCTGAGACAAAGACTTCAATAGAGTCCTCATCATCAAAGCCATAAAGATGGGAAGCTGAAGAAAGTATGCTACCCGTGGCAAGGTGCCCTGGAAAGGCAGCAGAATGCAAATGAGACAGTACTGACTGCCTGTTCGAACTGTGAAAATGTAGAATGTGGACAGCGGGTGCTAAGGAAAGTGTGAAGAGCATTCTGGTTCAAGACCGGTGGTGGGAAGGTAGAGAGAACACCCTGTTAGAAGACAACTGGAAAACTATGTATCCTGTTACTTTACGGTCCAACAACTGTATACCTTGGCATTTACCCAAGAGAGTTGAAAATGTTTAACCAACAAATGCATGAGAAACTTTGGTGGTCGCTGTAAGCATCACAGCTGGTAGGGAAATGATCCGGGTGACATGAGAATGAAACTCAAGTTCAGCTCAACTTTCGTTAGCCAGTACTGGGGCAAAACTTCTGAAGTCTGGCACCAGATGGTTTATTTTTGACACATCTGAACACAGTCAAACTTTGGAAAGACGTTTTCGTGTGACAATTATCACAAGAAAGCTTTAGGCATGGATACACTGAAACTCCTTTGCAAAGCAGAGAGATAGCCGAGCATCTGTGACCTTCTTCACAAAGAAACAGTGCTCGGGACAAGGACCTAGAGAGGAAAGTAAGTGATGAGTTCTACTGACTGAAAAACAATGCTCAGGAGTCTGGGCCTAGTGAGGAAGGCTTTGTAACAAGCATAACAGCCAACTCTTTTGCAAAGTACATGTGACCTCTTTCATGAGGATGAGTTCTGGTGACTGAGAAACAATGCTCAGGATTCTGGGGGATTCGATGAGGGCTGGCTTTACTAGGTATTGGCATATCCATTCCCAGTCTTCTCGATGTCAGTTTCTTCTGTTGAAGAAAAAAGCCTGCATGTTTAACAGTTCTGGTATTTCTAATGCTGTCTGTGAAGTCATGTCCTCTACTGTCACTTTATCTGTGGCACAGTGGCTGAACCTGAACCTGATCCTATTGCTGCCCCAGCTGCTGACTGTGCCTCTGCTGCTGAGGCTGTGGTGGTGGTGGTGATGGGGAGCCTTCCTCCCTCCACCGCAGCATCTTGTGGCTGCCTCAGCCACCTTCATGGGGGGGGGGGGGCAAATGTTTTTAACTCTCTCTCTCTCTCTCTCTCTCTCTCTCTCTCTCTCTCTCTCTCTCTCTCTCTCTCTCATTTTACCAGTAAAGACATGAGCCAGATGCCGGGGTAAAAACCTGCTAGCTCAGAGAGGCTGAGAAACACCCAGCTGACCTTCATCTTCATCCTCTGCTGTCATCTCAGAAAAAGGGCCCTTTCCTACGCCATCTGAAACAAAAACTCCTCCAACTGGATCTGCTTCCTGTGTCTTTCTCTCTGCCCTCCCAACTTTCCCTCACTCTCTACAGTTACTTTAAGTCAAGTGGTTGCTTGCTCCTCCTCTTGACCTGTGGTTGATTTTATTTAAAAAACACAACCTCAGGGTTCACAGTGTGATCAAATATCCCACAACAATCTACATGAAACGTCTAGATTTACCTGCAATTGTTCATTTTAGCCTTATTTTTCGACCATATATTGTTCCTCATGGGTCCATAGTTTGTAGTTTTGAGGGCTCCCACTGACAGACAAAATAGAGTGAGACGTTTGGCAAGTTCACCCTACTAATCAGAAACCGAAGTAGATGCTGATGAATATCCACTTGAGGTTCACGGCTCCACTCCTCTCTCTCCCACTGCCTTGCTTTTCTTAGTCCCACACTTGAGAGCAAACTCGGGCTCTTGTAAATCATGCCAGTTGCCATGTTTAATGGCTCTAAGAAAGAATGGGTTTGGAACATAACCCTTGCAAACACAATTTGAAACAGATGCCAGCAGAAACCTGAAGAAAGCCTGAGGGACTTCAATTAGGAGTTATAAATCTCAGGATTTTCTTTTCCCCTACTCCATCAAAAGGTGCAGTGCCCACTTAACAGTCCATGGCCATTAGTGCTAAAGTCATTCATCTGCACGGCCTCTCCCTTTGTCAGCCACAGTGACTAGGGAGATTAGAAAGAGATCCTCATTTATTTTAGCCGCCTTACATGTGATGCTCTAAAAAAATGAAAACTCTCACTTGCTAATCACGGTCACAAAATTATTCAAAATAAAAACTAAATGCTAAGTACTTTGAATAATTAATATCTTGTTAACATTTTATATACTTTAAGACTATTTTTATTTAGAAAATAGAACAATAACAAGGAGATAGATAATGTCTTATAGTTCTACTCTGTTGCCTTGTATTCTGTGGGGACCACTTCACTTTCTGGTGTTTGTTTTTTCAAAGGGGTTTCTCATTTCAAAATTTTAGTCAATTATCTTTAAAACATGCTTTGAATTGGCATGAAAATCAAAATGACTGCATTAGCTCACCAGTGAAAATTTAACTTTAAGGATGCAAAGAAAAACAGAAATACTACATAGTAGATGCATTTTGAGAAAGGCAGAAGGCCAAAGACCACCAGACATCAGAACACCAAAGACACCAAGAGGTAAAAGGCTGCATCCTGGAACAGCTAATGAAGAGAACCAAACACAGGATTAGGATTCTCCTTGGGTGACTCTGGGGAATTCTGAGAGACATGCTTTGCTTTGAGTTGGACACTGTCTATCACTGAGCATTTAGAGCAAGGGTAGATTTCTGGTGGTTTCTAGAGAGAAAGGAAATTGTCCACTACTGTCCCCTATGCCCTGGTGTTACATGAAGCTAGCTGGGTTGGCTCTATCATGTTCTCCCACATAAATAATGTCCAAAACCCTAGCCTCAGAAATGGTGTCTCTGTGACTACAATGGATCAGGACAGAAATAAGACCATTTCACACATCTGAATACAGAACAAAGTTTTTATAAAGAACAAAAATGAGCAGACACCTGCCAGTGTTGACTTGTATAAGTGACTCCTGATTCTTTCCTAAACGTAGCTGGAGTCTTATTCACATTTGCCCTCTGTGTGGGATCTGCACACTGTTGGGTGAACAACAGAATCAAATGGGACATGAAGCTTGTATAAATTTTACATGCTATTTATATGCACAGTGAATTATCTTGGATACTAATGTATGCTGGGGCTAATTCTAGGTGGCAGGAATTTAACAGAAAATTTGACAAACCTTTAGTCCTTTAGGACCACTGTGGGTAAATGTTTGTGTCCTGCTAAAATCCCTACATTGAACCCTAAGCTCAAGGTGGTGGTTTTAGGCAGTGGGGTTTTTGGAAGACGATTAGGTCATGAAGCTCCATCCTCATTGTGGTGGATTGAATAGTAATGGCTCCCACAGACTTAGGTGTTTGAATGTTTGGTCCATAGGAACTGGCACTATTAGGAAGTGTGGCCTTGTTGGAGTAGGCGTGGTTTTACTGAAGGAAGTGTGCCACTGTGGAGATGGGCTTTGAGGCCTTATATGCTCAAGTCTGGCCACCGTGTCTCAACATTCCTTTTGCTACCTGTGGATCCAGATGTAGAACTCCCAGCTCCTTCTCCAGCACCGTGTCTGCCTGCATGCTGCCATGTCCCACCATGATGGTAATGGACTAAAACTCTGAAACTGTAAGCCAGCCCCAATTAAATGTTTTCCTTTATAAGAGTTGCCATGACTATAGTGTTTCTTCACAGCAATAGAACCCCAACTAAGACACTCCTGAATAGACTGAATGCCTCATGAAAAGAGCCCAAGGGAGTTGGGTTGACCCTTCTGCCAGGTCAAGACAGGGAAAAACAAGATCATAAGTAAGTAAGAAGGCCTGTACCACATGCTGCTGCTTTGAACTTGGACTTGCCAGCCTCCAGAAACTGGAGCAGAAATTTTGTATTGTTTGTAAATTATCCATCCTAAGATCTTCTGTTATAGCAGACTATCCTAAGACATGCATACAGTACTATGTTAGAATCTGACAGTAAGGCTTTAGAGAAATTCATTATTTTCTGATGTGTATTTCATGGATGCTTTCCACATGCATTCGATTGTGTTCATGTGTGTGTGTGTGTGTGTGTGTGTGTGTGTGTGTGTGTGTGTATGTGTGTATGTGTATGTACTTACTGATGCAGGTGAGCATAGAGGCCAGAAGTTGAGGTTAGAATGTCTTTCCTCAGCTGCTTCTCTACTTTACTATTATTATTTCTTTTGAGACAGGGTCTCACTCTATTACCCTGGTTGTCCTGGAACTCACAATGGTATGGTATGCCTCATAATCACAGAATTGCCTGCTTCTGCTTTGTGAATGCTGGGATTAAAGAGGCATGCCAACATGCCTGAAATTGTACTTTATTTTTTTGATACATGGTCTCTCACTGAACCTGGAGCTTATTATGTAGGCTAGACTGGCTGGTGTGGGAGCCCTACCAATCCTCCTGCTATTGATCCTCACTCAGTGTTAGGATTACATTACAGTCACACACTGCCACATAAGGCTTTTACATGATGTGGTGGTTTGAAAGAAAATGGCCCCCAAAGGGAGTGGCACTATTAGGAGGTGTAACTTTGTTGGAGTACTTATGGCCTTGCTAGAGGAAGTGTGCCACTGTTGGGGCGGGCTTTGAGTTCTATGTTCAAGCTACTTCCAGTGTGACAGTTGGCTTCCTGTAGCCTTCTGATCAAGATGTAGCCAGTACCACGTCTCTCTGCACACCACCATACTCCCCTCCATGATGATAATGGACTGACCCTCTGAACTGTAAGCAGCCACCTCAATGAAATGTTTTCCTTTATAAGAATTGCTATGGTCATGGTATCTCTTTACAGCAATAGAAACCCTAACTTAGATGTACTGGTTTTCAGGTCTGAATCCAGGTCTCATGCTTTCATAGCAACACTTTACCCATGGAGCCAGCTCCTTGCTTTGTGTCTGGAGATAGACAGGGTCTATACAAGTAGCCCTGGACAGTTTCAAAGTTACAAGACCCTCCTGTCTCCTAAGTGCTGGGAATACAGATGTGTTCCACTACAGCTTGCTTTGCAGTTTTCTGTGGAGCTATATGGCCTTGGTCTTTCTTGAAAAGAAATTTACAGCCAAGTAAAATGATCTTACAGCATACATAGTTACAGAGAAAAGTCAGAAGCAAGGTGCACATTAAAGAGACTGTCTTGTGTTCTATGGACAGTATGTCCTTTTATCTAAAGTCCCGTTAAGTCCAAGAAGTTTGTTTGCCTTTTCTCCAAGATTCTCCTAGCATAAATATCAAAATATCCTCAATTCCGCTGTCTTAATCATCTGTGAGACTCTTTAAAACTGTATGAGAGACATCTTAGGCTGATGGCTTATAGACGGCATGGAAGAGTTAGCTGGGGTACACACACACACACACACACACACACACACACTCACTCACACTCACACTCACACAGGCAGTCTCTGTGCTTCTGCTACTTTTCATAGAGACACCTTGTCTATACCTCTGTGGAATGTCATTTGAGCCTGAATTCCTGTGCTAGAATTTAGAACAATTTTAATACCTACAGTTTTATAAGAGATTAGTTGTGGGCAGGGGAAGACCCTTTCTTCTGCTTGTGAATTAGTGAATATATCCCACTGGAACACTTTGTTATTTCTTTATGTGTATGTTCAACTGACATATGTCATAAAAGTCTACCTGGTGCTGAATTTCCAGGCTGGGTCTAAGAAGAGTGTACCACTGAACATTCACCATAGAACCTATTAAATTTGTCAGTCCACCAACATCTAGCACTATGATTAGACTGGATGTGAAAAAAAAAATCTCTTCAGTTTGTGGCACCTACCAAATAGAAAATGCAGGTGTACAACACTTGATGTTTTATAAAAACAGCCCCAATCTGACTCAAAACAAAATAGAATTTTGAAAGCATTTTTGTTTTAAAAGTCTATTTAAAATTTGGGGGTATTTCTAGACAATCTGCAATTAGTTCCTCATTTATCAGTTGATAAAAACAGAGACGACCAAATTCATTACTAACATGAACAAGCTACAATGTCTCATAATCACACTGATTTTAAAAGTCCGTGTGGGTGGACCATTATTAGGTATTGGCACAATCTGTTCCTGAGTAGGTGGTAGCAGTGTGCCTGACCTGTCAGGAAAAAAACTTAATCCAAACAAATGCAAGAAGCATTTTCTTTATTAGAATGTACTGAAACATTCTGGGGAACTAACAGCATTGTCAGGCTTGCTTTTAGGCCAAAAAGATACCTCCTCAGCTCATGTAGGAATACGACCTCCTCTGACCTCACATTCACCGGCTTGATCTTGGCTCCCACCACATCTGGATTTTCCACACAGTACCTTCAGCTTGTGAGTGTCTTGCCATCTGTGGAGTCTCCCCCCACCCTTCCTGTCTGGTCAACTTCTTTCTGATGGTCAGCAACTCCTTCCCCAGTCCTCTCACCTCTCAAGAGAATATGATACTGATGTGTCCACATTCAGTGCCAGGAGCAGCTTGTCTAGGTACCCCTGGAAGTATCTGGAGTTGGGTTCTCTTCTCTCTGCTTCCACGGCACCCTGTAGACCAGCACGTTAGTGATTTCTTCATTGCTTTGAGTCTTCCTTTGTCTGTCTCTCTCCCAGCTGGACTGTTAGACCCTAGGTGTGAGAATGTTATTATTCACACTTGTATGCACATTGACCTTTATAAATAAGTCATTTAATAGACTAATGCATGAAACCTCAAGGTATATTTTTTTAAATAAAATGGCTGTATCGAATTCGTCTAATTGTACAGGATACACTTGTTTCCATGCTTTTGTTTAAAGAATTTTTTTTATATTTATGTGTATGAGTGTGTTGCCTGAATATTTGTAAACCACATGCATATGCAATCCCTCACAGGCCAGAAGAGGGCATTGGCCCTTTTGAACTCAAGTAAAGGAAGTTGCGGGCAGTCATGTAGGTACTGGGAACTGAACTAGGGTCTGATGTAATGTGGGATTCAAAACAGGATTATATACATTCTATTAAAAGATTTCTCCTATAAGTTTTAGCAATTCTGTACCTTTTTTATAAAGAAAAGAAATTACTAACCAAGTTGAGACTAGGTAGAAGATTTCCTTTAAAAAATTACATAAAACTTTAGAGCTGTAAAAAAAAAATTTCATTTTAAGTGTATGAATGTTCACCTGCACATATGTGCTTGTGAATGCAGGTGCCCTCAGACACTAGAAGAGGCCATTTGATCTCCTGGAGCTGGAGTTAGGGGTGGTTGTGAGCTACTGCCGTGGGTGCTGGGAATCAAACGCAGGTCCTCTACAAAAGCAGCAAGTGCACTTAACTGCTGAGCCACCTCTCTGAGAAAGGAAAAGCCACCAAATGTGTTCACAGTTTAAATTATTCCTATGGAATTGTGCCAAATGTATTTAGACAGTGGTGACATAGACTGGTTCTCATTATTATATGTACAGTTCAAAAAGCAAAGATCCTCCCCTGGGCAACATGGTCACACACAGCAGCTCTGTGCATTGCTCTTTACAGCCCGCTCACCTCTGCGCTAAGTGTTTTCTCCACATTGCCTCTTTCAGTTCTCACCATAAGGCAATGACAGTCACCGAACAGCCTTCCCTGTAAACACTTAATGGGGTAAACAAACAAACATAATGATGCCTTCAGCATTATTTGGAGGCAAGGACACCATGTGACTAAAATCAAAGCTTTGATGAAATATTAAAGTTTGAAGAGCAAAAACTTCAGGGGTCATACTCAATCTGGTAGGTGAGGATCATAAAGTTAGCTGTAAACAGAAGGAAAATGGCAGTGGCTGCTGGCATGGGTCCCGGCGGACGCATTATTACCAGGTGTTGGGTGTGAAACACATACCGGATGCCGTCCCCTTGGCAAAGGGGAGACTTTGTCGCTGAGGTGTTCTGATACTGATCTGGAATTTCAGCTGATGGACTGCTGGGCTGCCTTCACTCTGGAGTACAAAATGAAGTCAGTGAACACAGCTCACTGCGACTTCTCTGGTAAGATATAAACTCTTGTTTCTGTGGGGGCAAACGAAAAACATTCTTTTTGAAAAAGAATAGATGGCCCGGGTTATATTCAATTTAAATAAATTTACTGGGATCAGGGGTATTATCCTAGACCCTTGAGGATCACTAAATCCTCTCTTCATTTTCTTTAGTAAAATACACCAGGCGCTGTGTATCACATCCCGGTGCTGCTCTTGGGAAGAACTACTGAATCTCAAGGAAACAACAAAACAATAACTCAACTGAAAATCCCTTACATGTGGGTGATCGCTCCTGAAAGCCCTGTCTTTGGGTAAATTATCTTGTCTTTTGAAACATGAATGTCAGAGGATCTGATTGTTAACAGCAGAAAGCAGCAAACGGCTGTTTTCCATACCTCTTCATAACCCTCTTCATAACCTTCATGCTACAGATAAATGAAAGACTGCAGAGCTATTTTTTGCTACTAGGACCACAAAGTGACTACTCAAAGATAGAGCTAAACCCTTTAGCAGCACACAGCCTTAGCCTAGCAAATTGCACAGTGCATGCCCAAAATCCTGCCTTTCAAGTCTCCAGTGAGAGCAAATGAGAGCCATAGTTCTGAATCTCTCTGAGTTGTTGTCCTGTGCTCTGACTCCTGCATAAAACTCAAAAATAGAATAAGAGACAGAAAAGCACATAGCTTCCAACTTTCCTTAGGGGAAAGATGACAGATTCCATAAATGGTAAAGAAGGGGGATCATAAAAAGCTTTCCTTCTCCCAGGTGGTGCTATGGTCACATAGCCACCATGTACCCGGGCTGGCAGAGGCACACACCCCTCCATGATGCCCGACACTGCCCATGCAGTCCTTGGGGCTGTTGTCCAATTGTGTGGCATGACAGCTGCCGTTGGCTGAGTTAAGCCCTCTATAAGTGTGATTTCTGTGTGCTGTCTCTGCAAGGTAGATAGAAGGAAATATCTTCTAGCATCACTGAAAGTATTTCCAGGAGTTGGTGTGCTACATAAATGAGACTGAACGCCGTCACACAGAGTCCATATTAGTGATGAATGCCTGGCTGTTAATAATAACTAAAATGTTCTTTGCATATAATAGTTAGTTGAAATATAATTTAAATATATTTAGAGTATCTGTTTTAAATGTAAAAGTGTATGTCCAATAGGTGCTGTTACTATATATAATCAAAACCGTTATGTATTTTTTATGTATTTTAACTTTAATTTTATTTAGCATTAATGCAGACCTGTGTGTAGAAGGGCTGCTGTGTGCCTGTGTGGAGGTCAAAGGACAACTTTCAGGAGTTGGTTCTCTCTTTCCACTGTGGGTTTTGGAAACAGAACTAAGGTCATAAGACTTGTTAGAACCCTCCTCCTCTTCCTCTTCCTTCTCTTCCTCTTCCTCTTCCTCTTCCTCTTCCTCTCTTCTTCTTCTTCTTCTTCTTCTTCTTCTTCTTCTTCTTCTTCTTCTTCTTCTTCTTCTTCTTCTTCTTCTTCACTTTGCCTGCCTGGAACTTCATATAAACACAATCAGGCCCTATGTGCTCTTTCAGGCTGACTCCTCCCATTCCCATCACTGTTCTTGAGAATCAGTGATGCTGCATGTGCCTTTACTATTGTTGAAGTCATTTGTATGGATATACCAAACGTTTTCATTGGCCAATAGTTTGATTGTTGGAGATTTTTGATTATTTCTGTAATGGTGCCTCAAATCTAGGTAGGCCCCTAGACCTTAACACAACTGACTCCATGATGGAAATGCCATTCAGGCTGTAAAACGCAGCACATAGACAGCATCACCTGCCAAAACTAAAACTGAGACCTAATCCGTCAAAGTCCATATTTATGGAAAAGTCTCTAAATGTACAAACCTTACATTTTGGCTTCTGTAGTTCCTGTTCGGGCTAACTGTTCTTGTTAACTGAAGTATGTGAACCCAGAGTATGGTTTTTGTGTTTAAAGTCCACCCTGAGAAAGGCTTGGTACTACACAGGGATCCAAACACCCAGTGTAGTTGGCTGATGACTAATAAAGACTTTCTATGGGCTTAATCCTTTGTTTGAGCAGTCTGCTCTGATGAACACCCCACAACAGTTTTCAGTTTGGGTTGGTTGTGAAAACACCTACAATGGACTTGCCTGTGTGATTGCTTTTGACATGTGTTTTGACATCAGCGGGGAACCTTAGTGTCAAAGTACGTAAAATGATAATTTGTTGCCAGGATTATCTGCTTTAAGCTGCTTTTGTCCAAGGTGAACAGCTCGTGTGCTGGATCTAATCTGCCTTCTTTTTTTTTTTTTTTTTTTTTTTTTTTTTTTTTTTTTGGTTTTTCGAGACAGGGTTTCTCTGTGTAGCTTTGCGCCTTTCCTGGGACTCACTTGGTAGCCCAGGCTGGCCTCGAACTCACAGAGATCCGCCTGCCTCTGCCTCCCGAGTGCTGGGATTAAAGGCTGGGATTAAAGGCATGCGCCACCACCGCCCAGCATCTTCAGTGTTTTTGATCATAGCCATTCTGACTGGTATAAGATGGTATCTCAGAGTCATTTTGATTTGCATTTTCTGATGGCTAAGGAAGTTGAGCAATTCCTTAAATGTCTTTTGGCCATTTGAGATTCTTCTGTTGAGAATTCTCTGTTTGGCCCTGTAGCCCATTTAATTGGATTGTTTGGAATTTTGATGTCCAGTTTATTGAATTCTTTTATATATTTTGGAGATCAGCCCTCTGTCAGATGTCAGGTGGGTTGGTAAAGATCTTTTCCCATTCTGTAGTCTGTTGTTTTGTCCTATTGACTGTGTCCTTTGCCCTACAAAAGCTTCTCAGTTTCAGGAAGTCCCATTTATTAATTGTTTCTCTCAGTGTCTGTGCTACTGGTGTTATATTTAGGAAGCGGTCTCCTGTGCCAATGCATTCTAGGCTACTTCCTACTTTCTCTTCACATGTTCAGTGTAACTGGATTTATGTTGAGGTCTTGGATCCACTTGGATTTGAGTTCAGCGCATGGCGACAGATAGGGATCTATATGCAGTCTTCTGCATGTTGACATCCAGTTAACATGTACTTGACATCCAGTTAACAGTTTTTAAAAGTTAGTATCATGAGTGAAAGGTTTTTTAAAAGGTACTTTAAAAACTAATGCTAATTTCTGTGCCCTTCAATACATGGGTTGGATATGTAAGCTATTGATAAGATACCTTAAGTAACATAATGAATAGGTTAGTCTACATATTTAGAGAAGCCTGAAAATTATGTAAGTCATGCTATAAGAAATAAAAATAAAACTACTAATGTTTATTTGTCCAAATATTCCCAAATTTCAAAATCCCTCCACTGTGGTAAAACTATACAAACTAATTTTTCTGTGATTACTTATTTCTTACCACATTTTTGGCTTTCAGAACCATAAAATAATTATTATGTTTTGGTACTTTTCACCATCAATATAGTAATATTGTCATAATTTTATAAAAAAATTCTAGCCAATTTTTCATCTAAAGTGATGACATTTTGACAACTGCTATATTATACCATTTCAAACTCCACAAAGAAGAAATTCAGCACAAGAATTTACCTCAAGAAGGCATTGATTACCTGAGTTTTCAAATTAGCTGTGTCCTCCATTCCTGTATACACGGAAATCAGTGACTCAGATTCAAAGTGATGTCTTTGAAGCAAAACACACAACAACAAATAAGTGAGTAGTGGACAAAAGCATTTGTCCTGAATGTTTAGTTATTTGAACAGCAAATGGTGTTTCTGTTGTTATAAGACATCTGTTTTATAAAATTTGTTCAGCTGTTAATTTCTGTCTCCACTTCTCCTAATCTCTGCATTTGTCAAGAAAGAGTTCCACATAGTTCCACATCAAATAGTGTCAGTCAATATATTTGTGGAACCTGAAAATCATTTGTTTTGAAAACTGTCCTGATGATTGCACGCAAATTACAATTAATTGCTCACATACCCTTTAATCATTAATTTAAATAAAGGTAATAGCCCCAAATAAAGCAAAACAATAGTGTCCTCATTCTACTCTATTAATAAAGCACAAAACTATATAACTACTAAATGGCAACCTTCATTCTCGAGCATGGAAAATACCCATTGAAAGGAAACCATCACATCCATTCATTGTAAAACAGCTAATAAAGTCATGAAAAAGATGTGAAATCCTTGAACATTAAAGTTATAAGTGAACAAACAAATGTGCACATTGAGGTTTGAAATCCTCTTATCATGGGTGTTCAAACATTAAAATGTAATAATTCAGTTATTACACTGGTGGAGGCTGATTCAAAAACTACCAAGCACTTAAAAACCTTCATATGTGCTCGGTTGATGGCAGAGACTTCTGGAAAAGCAGATCCCTGGGACTTTTGCCTCTGTTTCCCTCTATGTTCTCTAGATGTCTTCCTTATATAGGACACCACTCCTCGTTCCCTCTTTTGCAGTCTTCAGTGATGCTCTCTGGCCTTTCAATATTCATCCCAGGAAGGTGCAGATGCCTGAAAGTACAGGCTCAAAGAACCTGAAAGACAGCTAGTTCCCTGGTTCAGGCAAATAAGCTAAATGGAGGGTCAGCAACACACATCCCAAGCCTAGATATGTTACAAAATTCTATGATTATTTTCTGCAATTCCAATCTGAAAAGGACAGGAATTTGGCAAAGGTAACAGGAAAGGAAGCAGTGGCAGAGGATCACAGATATTTTTCATTTCAGCCCTTGGTTCTGAACATTCTCTAGCCCACCCTCTGTGATACCACATTCCTGTTTTCTATAAAGACTTCAGGTTGCTCAAGTAAGTTTCAACAGAAGAATCTATTTGTCATTTCTATCAATTAAGCACAAAAGGTAGTATAGTTTCCAAATTACATTCAACCCTATCCATTCCCAGATGATTTTCACCATCCTGTGTCTATGTAAATAACTTTATTGTCTTTCAAAAACTAATTACGAGGCCAAACTCTTAGTCCTATTGGCCTCCATGATTTTCCTTTCGAAATTGCCCTTCCCCTGTTAAAGTCATTCAAATCATCCACCATTAGGCTACTTTTAATGCTATTCTTGGAACACTTGACTCATTCCCATATTTTCCTACAGAAATTCTCAATCAAATACTGGTCAGTAAGGACTGGTCTTTTAGTGAAGGAATGCATGGGAATCTAAATTGGGCCATTTGTATTTCCACCTCCATAGAATACTGTGTTTTAATTTTGGCTTCTCCCTCAGAGCAACTGTTTATGTATAATGTTGGATCTAGCATTCTGTGCTCAGGATATTTTTATTAGTTTTCAAAATTCCTTAAAAACTACAAATTTTTCAGATATGAGATTTTCTAATAAAACAAGAAGCAGTACCTGGCAGTCAAAAATTCTAAACTATAGGTCAAGAAACACGAGGAAAAATAAATGTACAGTAAAAAATTTCAAAATGCTTAGTGTCATGGGGAAACAAAGACTTGATGAAACAAGAAAAAAAAAAACCTTCCTGTACCCAGGCAGTCCAGTAGTTTGAAGAGAAAACAAAACTGAGTATAAGTTCATAATGTCCCTTATATAGATGCTCAATTGTATCAACATAACATGGTATATGTGCACATGGACTACCATTCCAATAATGTAATTCCAAGCCTTCTGTCATCTTGCTCATTTCAAACCTATGGCACTACAGACACAATTAAGAGAGGTTCCCCCTCCAATCTTGATAGCAATGTAGTGTCTAAGAACAACTTTCAAAAAGAAAAACTATGGAGTTATAGACAGGTTTCTCAGGAAAACTCTAATCCAGAGTTGACACATAAGGAAAACTGGTTTTCTACATGAGATCATCTCAATGCAGTCACAGGAACAAGAGAATGCACAGGCTGACAGTTCAGTCAAGAGCTGGCAACTTGTTACCTATGGGATCATAGAATTAATCAAACTCTCTGGATGACGTTTACTAAAGTAGTAAGACACTTAGTCACAAGGATATAAAAGCTTTAAAATGTATGATTATATTAATGCATCATGGACACTAAATAAATCAGATGGAATCAGTGAAGAACACAATATTCAATAAACATTAGTTCTTTTTTCTGCTTCTAATTATAAGTTAACATTCATATTCAAAGACCTTAAAATCTTACCCTGATGAAAAGACATCTTCAGGCTGATTTCCTATAATTGAATGAAAAGTAGACATATTTCAGTCGATTATATTAGTCTATAAAATATCATAGGGTAAATCTTCTAGAGTAAAAAATCTTCTAGGGTAAATAATAACTATGGTACTTGAATATAACAAACGCATCAGGAAATCTTCACCTCCTTTGGATTTATTGAATAAAAGAATGAAAAAAATTATCAGCATTTGATACCTCAAAGTAGGTGACCATGTATACTGACAACAATTCCAACTAGTGGCAAATAGTGTCATTGCCAGAATCAGTGCCTATCATAAATAAATAGCAAAGAGAGTAGTTTTCTGGAAGAACGGTACCAGGATCAATTTGAAGACAGCATAAATATTTTTTTGTTATAACACAACAAATATTCCCCAGATACACAGCTGCAATCCTTCAGGTAGGGATGAAACAACCTATCAGAGAGAACCTGAGGCAATGATCATTGTACTTATCAATCTCCCCTAAAATTATGGAAACCTATCTGGACAAGGTTTTTCATAAAGACTTGCAAGGTATCAGAAAAGAGAGGTAAGGTGAAATCAATGCTGCCTACCCTCCCGATCTCCTCTGTGGTTAGGTTCTAATGAGCTCTTTTAGATATGGTGTAGTTCTCATACTTACCTATGATGCAATAAGGTAGAAACTCAATTGCTCTTGTCACCTTTGGACATAACTACTGGTAAGATCCCCTCCTTAAGAATATATCTATTCTGCACATGGCTAAAATACAGAAGATTAAAAGTATGTACTAGGAAGGCTAGGTCAGAGAAAGTTGCTTTGGAGGTTTGTTTATTATAAAACTATCAATCCATATGTAGGTATCTACATATATATCACTTAATAACTCACTTAAGGTCTTTCTACTGGGATAGAAACCTAGTTCCCTATGGTGGTATTTTATTTGTGCTGAAATGCGATTTTATTTGTATGTTAATAAAGATGCCTGGAGATCAGAAGTAAAACCGAGCCATTAAGCAGAAGTCAGGTGGTGGTGGCACATACCCTTAATCCAATCCCATGGCAGGCAGAGTCTCTGTGTGGTCAAGGACACAGCCAAGGAGTGGTGACCTGAACCTTTAATCCCAGTACCAACCATAGAGACCTGGAGGTCTGTATAAACAGGCAGTGACAGGAAAGTCATGTGGTTGGGTTTAGAGCCAATGAGAAGGCAGAACAGAAAGGCAATAAAAAGACAAGTCACACAGGAAGAAGGTCTCTCTCTCTAGAGAAGAGACAGCAGCCAGGTATTAAGATAAGGCTGTCTTGGCTCTTCACTAGTGCTCTGATCTCTTGGACTTTTAACTCTGTATTTGGCTCTGTGTTTCTTATTTACTAAGACCATTTAGAATTTTGTCTACAGTTCTCCTTTTATATAAAATAAGAAAGACCACACATGGTGAGATCCTATTGACATTACCCTTGAGAAAGTATCTTCCCATGGAAAATGAAGACTAGAAATGTGCCCAAGTGGCAGAGCACCTGTCTTGCAAAAATAGGGTAAAAGTTAAAATGGGGTTGTGGATGGATAGTCAAGTATTCTCTGGTGTATGAGTGGCTTCATATTTACTGATAAACACTATAGATATTAACCACACACAATAAAAACAGAATTTAAATCTGGAATTAGTAGACTAGTTTCTTCTTTTTTTCCCCAAAGAAGAGGTTCATGATTTGCTTCATCTGTAGTATTCACATTCTAAAGGTTACTGCATATGGGAAAAAATCATGTGAAAGACTTGACTACAGTTTGGAAAAGTATGACCTCTGGAGATTGCCTTTTGGCAGTCAAGGGTCAGTTTGGCAACACAAAGCAGGAAGACAAAAATAAACAAAAATAAAAATAAAAATAGGGTCATTGGAGTAGCAAATACATAGAGTACCTCCTTCTTAAAGTATGAAACCTTGAGTTCAACACCTCACAGATAAGAATATTAATTTCTAATTATACATTTAGGAACCAGACCGTTGCCATACAGTAGAGCCAGAAGTAATAACCATGTATATAAACATTTCAGTAACACTATATGATGTATTTGTTTAAATGGAAGAATTTGAATACAAAATTACCATTATTTTAGGTTTTGTGCCACCTTTATTGAATAAGTCTCTTTTTTTCTGTCACCCCCCAAAAACTGCCCTCAGTAAACTCACACCTGCTCCAGATCCAAGTTGACAACCCTCTTTGTTTGTGAGCCACCATTGTTGGGCAATTCTCTTTTTCCATTTCCCATCCTATTATCTCCTACTACTATCTCCAAACCCACATGCCTTGCTTGAGAAATGCAGCAGGCATGGCCACCATGTTTCCTAGCTACCTTTGCTAGCTAGGTGGCTATTTCATTTTCTCTGGAAGCCAACAATCCTATTCCAGACCCAAAGCTGTGAACC
Organism: Peromyscus eremicus; assembly: GCF_949786415.1. Lineage (NCBI taxonomy): Eukaryota > Metazoa > Chordata > Mammalia > Rodentia > Cricetidae > Peromyscus > Peromyscus eremicus. The sequence continues at coordinate 14,691,060 of NC_081421.1, read as the reverse complement.
CTCTGTTGCAGGAATTCTAAATGTTATTTTAATTAAAAAAAATGGAGCCAGATATTGGGGAAAATGCTGAAAGATCAGAGAAACAAAGAAACAAGTCATAGCCAAGTCTAACCTCGCCAACTCCAGGAATCCTCTGACTGAATGCCTCTGAGTCCTCAGCTGAAAGCTCTCCAGCTGAAAAGCCTCTAGACAAAAGGTGTTCCAGCCAGAAAGCCTTTAGTTCCTGTCTCCTCATGCCTTATATACCTCTCTCCACCCAGCCATCACTTCCTTCCTAGTGTTGGGATTAAAGGCATGTGACTTCCCAGTAATGGGATTAAGGGTTGGTGCCACCACTGCTTGGCTCTGTTTCTCTCCTAGACTGATTAAATCTCATGTAGTCCAAGGTGGATATAACTCACAGAGATCCAGATGGATCTCTGCCTCCCGAGTGCTAGGATTAAAGACGTGTGGCACCACTGCCTGACCTCTATATTTAATCTAGTGGCTTGTTCTGTCCTCTTATCTTCAAGCAAATTTTATTAGAGTACACAATATATCACAACCTTTTCTGGGTAAGTCACTTCTTCCCTGTTCTGCCCCCACATTTTTTGTTTGTGGCTGTCACCATACACAGAAGACTAGGTCCAGATCAATGGCTGCAATAGATATAATACTGAAAATTTCAGCACCCCAATTAGAAAGTTCAGAGAAAAACCTTACCAATATAACAAATCAAACAAAAGATAGAATATGAGAATATAAAGAAAAAGTAGAAAATCTATAATTAATTAGCAAATAATATAAAAAAAAGAAAAAAAGCCATGCTAGAAGACCAGGCAAGAAATTTGAGATACTATCAAAGGCTCAAATCTTTGAATTCTATTGGCATACATGAGGAAACAGTATTCTCAATCAATAGCATAGACAAGATTAATAGAAAGATCACAGAGGAATTCTTCATCCAAGTAAGGAAATATATACACACACTGATACAAGAATCAAACAAAACCCAACCAGACAAGATCAGAAAAAGAAAACTCCAAAGCATATGATAGTAACACCACCAAATATACAAGACTAGGAAAAATATTGAAAGCTTAAGAAAAGAAAGTATACAAGTCATTTGGAAATGAACATGCCCAGGGCAACAGCTGAATTATTAAATAAAACTCTGAAAAGCAGAAGAGCCTGAAGCAATGAACTTCAAATACTACAAGGCCATGCATGTCAACCAGGACTCATGTGCCCAGTGAATCTGCCTGCCATAGCTGAAGAGGAAACACTTCCATGATACAAGCAGCCTGAAACAGTCATAGCAAATAATAAATTCTAAACAGACTACTAAATGTAATACTTCTAACTGAAGAGAGGAGTAAGTACAAGAGGAGACTTTTAGAAAGAAAACAAGCAAAGCTATAATTTAAGGAAATACAAAGGGCATCTAACAACACAAAACAACAGGAAAATAAAACACTGCAATCTAGGTACAACTTTCAATAACGAATCCAGATATCAATGGCCTCAACACTCCAGTCAAAAGACAAAGGCTACCTAGACAAATTAAGAAACAAAATCCAACTATCTATTGTCTATGAAAAGTCCCATCTTAGTTTAAAAGTCAAGCACCCTCTTACAATGAATGGATGCAAAATGTATTCTCAAAATGTATTCTAAGCAAACACTGTCAGGAAGCAAGCAGGTGTCGGCATACCTGAAAAATCATTTTCAAACTAAAATGAAGCAGAAGAGACAAAGATGTGCACTTCATACTAATTAAAGTGTCAACAAATACAAAATAGAATACTTACACACACACACACACACACACACACACACACACACACACACACGCAGGTGCACCCAACTTCACAAGAAACCTAATGGAACAAAAGGCACAGATCAACACAGACGCAATAACATTATGTGATTGCAATCACCGATTTTTCCAATTGATTGGTCATCCAGCCCAAATACATACAATCTCAGAATTAAATGACATCTTCCTTCAATTGACCTAACCAATAATTAAATATTCCACCTCAACACCAAAGAATATATATTCCACTCAGCAGCACAAAGAGGCTCCTCTTAAATAGAGCATATGCCTAGAGACAAAGGAAACTTTAAGAAATACGGAAAATTGAAGTAATGCCATGTACAGTATGCAACCATTGAGTCATAAAAGTTAAAATTGACAGCAAAATAAACTCCAGTATGCATATAAACAAATAAATGACCTAATGATCCAAGTCAAGAATTTGAAGAAAAACAAACAAGAACAAACCAAACCCCCAAACAGTAGATAGTAAGAAATAATAAAAAGTAAATGAATTAAATAGAAAAAAGAAAACTGTACAAAGAACTAATGAATCTAATAGCTATTTTTCTGAGAAGATAAAGATGACCCACTGACTCCTTCATCAAGATTCTCTTGAGTCCCACACCAGAATGTAGACATGAAGCAGAGATCAGCAGAGTCTAGGGATCCCAGTCTCAGTTGATAAATCAACATTACAACTCCAGCATCTCTAGCTCAGGGAACATCACAGAACAGGCAGAGGGAAAGACTGCAAACATCAGGAAGTCTGCTGTGAAACAGTCTCTCATGGAAATGGCTACATTAACAAGATCTGAACAGAGACAATATCAATAGACATGCTAAGGAAGAAGTAGGGAGGAATCTCCGAGGGCCATGCTCCTGGACAAGGAACTGCAGGAAACTAATGACTGCTGAGATAGGGATAGTGAGTCTCTCTCAGACAGGAACCCCTAATTGCTTGACTGATGAAATTGTAGTCAGCACTGAAACCATGTAACTACAAACAAGAAAACTGAACTCAGTAGGTTGTAGTTACACATTTGTGTCTCTGTGTGTGAATGAGTGCATTGAAGAGTAATTATAAGGGAAGAAGAGACTATCAATTTGAGACCTGCGGGGACATGGAAGAAGCGGGAGTGTGGGGAGAGTGCTGGAGGGAAGAAAGGGAAGTGGGAAAGTGATCTAATTGTACTTTAGTGAAAATCTATAGAAAAGAAAACATTCCTTTAATAACATACACAGGAAAGGAAATCATAAAAGGATTGAATATTGTGTCTTGTTTAGCCATACAAATCATGTTTTCTATGATATGTATAACAAAGTAATTGTGTTCACTTACTGCAATGCATTCATTTTTACTGTGAGAAAATAATGTGTTTTTTTTTTATAATGCGTGTGGGTAGCTAAGAAGACAACTTAGAAGTTAACAGCATGCTTTGCTCTTCAAGAGGACCTGTGTTCTGCTCTCAGAACCTATGTGGTATTTTACAATCACCTGTAACTCCAGTTCCAAAGAATACAACACCATCTTCTCTCTCCCACAAGCACCAGACATGAACATGGTGCACATGCCTGGTGTACATGCAGGCAAAAGCACTCACACATGAAATAAAATAAACAAATAAAATGAATTACAATACAGTGTAGTGGAACTATTAATGAAGTAGACACTATGTCAACATTTTTAGAAAAAAAATGTATGAAGTACACTAAAATGTGCTGTGGGCTGGGGAGAGGCTGGCATCTCATCACAGTATGGTAATTTAAAAAATATTTTTACATGCAAGTATGTAATTCTGGTGCAAAACTGAGAAACTTTTTAACCAAGCAGTTTCATACAACTAATTTCTTAAACAATTCAGCCGTCAATAGGCACTTGGTTTTTAAAACTGCCTAGGAGGAGCTGGAGAGAGGAATGTAAAGGAGGAAAGGATATTAATTCTATCATAATTTAAATGCATTTTAAAAATAAAAACTGCTCTTTGTGAGTGAAGGGGAAGTGGAACACTCATCCACTCACCCAAAGGTAAGGGCATACAAACATATAACCACTATGGAAATCTGTTTGGCCATTATTCAAGAAGCTGGTTATGGATCCACCTCAAGATCCAGCTACACCATTCTTGGGTATATACCCAGATAATATCTAATTACAGAGAATTGAAAAATTCTAAATGCAACATTTTTAATCTAAAGAAGGGCTACAGAGAAGGAAACTTCAAAAGACTTACGTGTGAAGGTATTTTGTTGTCTCCAGAGAAGTAAGTCGTGCTGAATAATCACCATTTTTCTGCCAAGTATGGAAATGGTGGTAAACAATGTTATTATTTTAATATGGATGGAAAACCATTTATCAATATATTAAATATTTAAGATATTTCAAAGACAATATAAGATTCCATCAAGTCATCTGGACATACCCTTCAAATTTATTAGTTCTAAAAGATTTTACAAAGTGTCTCATTTTAGAAGGAAAGAACAGTGTGAGATGGTTTAGATTTACTATGGTTCAAATCATCTGGATTATCTTGACAGGATGGAAAATGCCCTAATATAGGAAGGAGTCCTAAGTATTCTTGCTCTGGGAAAGTGTTTCCTTAGGCTCCAACTTAAGTTTCCAAAACTCAGGATTTCCCTACTTTAGTTTAAAAGTTTGCTATGAAAATTTCACCACCTAAAAACAGGCACAGAAATAGCAAAGCAGTATCTAACTTGCTTCTCAGTCTTGATCTGATTAGAATCCTAAATGAAAGCACTCTGTAATTCATGAATGGACCTATTATCAAATGCTACAGAATTCAGAATTTGATATTACTGAAATAAAGAGTAAGCCCATGGTGAGAACACTAATGAATTCCAAGACATAGGTTGCTCTATTGCTGGTCTTCCTTTAGCCAAGAAGGAAACAATGATCTGAGTTTTGTCATAATGATCCTGAATCGCCATGCTTACCATCAACCTACATGGAAGACAAAAATCATTTTTTATACATGTTATAAGTATACTCATGGGCTGTGATGGGGCTTAAATACTGAATACAGTTAATATAATTTAGATTCACAGAATTGTATTCTGTGTCTTCCTTCTGAGGCAGAGTTGTGAAATATCCTGAAATCTTGAGGTAAAGATTCAAGTATCTTGAAAAATGTTCCTTTTCACAGAAAAAGCACTTAGTGGGCCAATCACTTTCTGTCATCTTCCCTGGGAAAGGCGCTAGAGGTCTGTCACAAACACAGATTGTGCTACAGAGGATGATACAAAGGAACCCTTGCCTACAGATTACTATGAAAGAAAGAAAGCTCTGGCCTCTTTCTGCAAGTGCTTGGATTCATGGGATAATTTAGTATATCTGCAAACCCATTTGATGGCTGAAAAGAGAGACTCCTCCAAAGTATCGTGCCATGATGGTCTTCTAGGATACTGGAGTGCTTTGAATAAGTGATAAGGTTCAGATGCCTAGCAACAGCTTTGGAGAAATCTTAAGAGTTTTAGCTGCCAGAGAACACTGTTATATTAGGAGAAAATTTGAATTTTCAAGCACATAGTTGAATTTTCAACTACCCTTTCCTCATGGCTCCGTAACTATTATGATAAAGATACAGATCAGATACAGTTGTATAGGTACAACCTGATAATCAAGTTTATTTAACACTGGACTAAAAGACAGGTGTAATCACATTAAATCCCCATGAATAAATGCTTCCTAAGATTTCCTCATGTATGCCATATCTATCTGATATATGTAGGAATTTTTACTTTCTTGGACTGAGGGAGCATGTTAGATTGTTGAGCATTCAGGTAATAAGTTCGATGAAATATTTGGAAGATAAGTGTGAAGATTTTCTATCAAACTACAAATGTTTAGGTTCAAAGAAGTAACTCAAAAACTAAAATTCTGTGCCATGCATTGCTTTATTTTTGGAACGACCAGAGCATGCTGGGATCTTGAAAGATAAAGATATTAAGGCTTCCAAAAGAGAGTTTAGCCATGAAGTTGAGTGGTAAAATAAATGCCTCATACATTCAAGTCCCTGAGTGTGATTCTCAGCATCATCATAGATCAGTCTTGAGATTAAGACTCTTGCACACCCGTTGCTATTCTGACCAATCTATCCCTTTGCTTGTCTCATGGCAAGTGGAGTTGACTAAAATGCTTCCATTCCAAAAGCATTTAAATAATGAAGTCACGCTTGGTTAAAATACAACATTGGTAAATATTTCATGTCTAAATTTAGTTTCAATTAGCGTTTTAACTTCTGGACTTACGTTTTGCGTTTCCCCATAATGGCATAATAAAGAGCACTCCATCCAAATGTGTCCTTTAACTGGTGATCAACACCTTTCTTCAGTAAAATTTCAACCATATTTTCACAATCCCATCTAACAGCATACATGAGTGTTGTTCTAGAATGACAGAGGCAATTCAATTACTTAAATGGTGAACTGTATACATTTTACCATCTAAGTATAAGGCCTTTGTGTGTAGAATGGACCATTAACTAAGTAGCCTTAAGCATCCTGAAAGCAGAGTTCAGATTCCTAAAATATGTCCAAGGCTAAAACTAGGAAACAAGCAGAAAACTTCTTAGCCCACTATGATACTTTATAGAGTAGAATTTGTATTTTAAATTGTTTATGGTGAATAACTGTTTGGAGAAAATTGACCAGAAGTACAGAAAGCTTTATATGAAAAAGAACACCATTTCCTTCCTATTCTATTAAAATACAATTCACTGTTAAATATGGAATCACAATTTGCGTAAAATGATAGTAATAATGTTATCAAATAATTTTAATGTTAAAAATGAATGTTTTCAATTCCTGATACTAATATCATGCCATATATGTAAGTTTACAACTACCATTCATGTATCATCCTTCTCTGCATACCACCAAAAGTATTTGAAGATTAAAGGGTGTTCACAAGTTTGTGTGATTGCAAACTTGAAAACACTGGAACTGACACTGTAAATGTACAATCTAATATAAATGCTATCAACTCATAGAAGATCATATGGCAGTCAAAATAAAAATCAAAATAAAAACCTCTCATTATGAAAGGGAATATGAAACTGACTATCGTTCTTTGGCATAACCATTTCATGTAATAGATATTTTTAGATATGTAACTGATGTTTTATTGACTTTTTCTAATCTAGTCCCATAACACATTTGAAATGAATGATTTTTACTATTCTAGACTATTTTCAATACAAGTAGTGTTTTAAAAATGCAAAGTGTAGTACCTTAGATATTGATCAGATGCGTGAAGATTCGCACCGTGTGTGATTAGGTGTGCTGCCATGCGGGGTTTCCTTTCTCGGAGTGCTAGCAGCAGAGGGGTCAACCCATCCTGTAATAATATCAATTAATCATTCGCAATACCGCATATTTCACAACTGAACCGAAAATCATATATGTAGCCCTGTGATCGTAATGTTTACCATAGACTTGACCGCAGTAGTCTTTTCCTTATTAGCCTAATGCACCTGCTAACGATCCTCAAGATTGCAATGTTCTAACCATGGCTACGGTTGTCACAAAGTCCTCTAGTCCATTACAGAACTCATGTGACACCCATGGACCTGTGGTTCCTGTCACAGAAGTTGTCATGGTACTTTGAAGCCATGGCACTCTCCCCTCAGAGTTTATCTGAAGAGACACACACCGACACACAGTGGCAAAGGTGTTAGATCCTAAGTTGCATGGATGAGCAAAATTGTCTTTTCTATGTCAGAAATTCTCCTGTATTTCAAAAGACAGTTATGTGGCAAATGTAGCATTTCCCAACAGAAAAATTCAATTAAGGATGATGACAAAACTATGGAATTGTCCAGTATTTAAAACCTGATTTCTGAAGTACTGTTTGGCAAATCTTCTGTGGGGCAAATATCAGTCAGCAACAGCAGAAGTTGTTTCACAGGCACAATTCTCAGAGTATTGTAATGATGTGGTATTTGCTGAGGACACAGAGGAAGCTCTTCGTGATTCTCCATTCAGGAAGGGCCAAGGGTAACAATGTCTGCCTCTTGCTCGGAACAGGTCACCAAAGAAATGACCTCAAAATGAGTAAGATCTCAAAGAATCTTTTTTTTTTTTTTTTTTTTAACTCATAAAGATCCGCCTGTCTCTGCCTCCCGAGTGCTGGAATTAAAGGCGTGTGCCACCACCGCCCAACTCAAAGAATCTTTGATTGCTTACCTTGAAATGTATTCTGTCCTGTTACAAGTTGAAAACGGTCTTAGTGTTTAGAAAATCCAGTACATTTTTAAAATGTTTTTTATTTATATTATTTTTAGACAATTTCCTACACGAGATCTGTATTTACATAGTTTCTACACCCTCACTCCTCCAACTCCCCCTAACTCCCTCTGAAATTCAGGACCTGTTTTTTATTACTGTCACACACATGTGTATTATGTACAACCTACTGGTTCCATGTAATGTGAGCAGACTCTCTTTTTTATGTCTCTGCCTCTCCTTTTCTCTTTCCCTCCCCCTCTGTCTCTCTCTTCCTGAATGTGTGTTGGTTTGTGTGTGTGTGTGTGTGTGTGTGTGTCCATGTATGTGCATGTGCATGTGTGTAAGTGTGTGTGTTTAAGCATGGCCACTGTGGTTGGATAAACTATTGAGGAGTTTAGAGTGTATCCCTGGAGAAAATTGAATTCTCCTCTCAGCAGTTATGGATAATGGGCAACTCTTGATTTACGAGTGTAGTTTTGAAGTTTCCCCTATCAAGTGTTTGCATGTCAACTGGTGTTTTCCTTGTGCACGTCTTCTTTAGGCAACCATATTATTGAGATTTCATAGATGAATTATCCCTTTTGTATCTAGAAGACACTTTTCTGCAACAGTCATCCTGGTCACTGGAACTCAGAGTTTTTTTGTTTGTTTGTTTGTTTGTTTTTTCAGAACTTTCTTTCTCAGTGTCACCCGAAACTTAAGTGTGGGTGTTGTATTGTAGATGTAGGATTGTGGTAGGCACCCATGGTCCTTTGGTCTTTGCATTTTCACTAGTTGTGGATCTCTGTTATACTCTGTATTTGCTGCATTTTAATCATCATTGCATCTAAGTTCAATTTACTGAGTGACTGTACTGTACTATAGCTAGTGCATACAGATCTGTGTAATGGAAGTTTTAGAGACGGGCAAGGCATTGCTTTCTTTCTGGTTTATATTTTGCTTAGAAAACAACCTAAGCAGGAATCAAAATAGAGCAATAATTTAAAAGTATTTTAAACATTAGAATTCAGAAATGAAGACACAACCGTAATCCCATCAATAGAGTGCAGGGTATTATTGCAGGAAGATCGTGACTTCTAGGAGAGTCTGGGCTACATAGTGAAACCCTATCTAAAAAATTAATATTGGAAGTCTATGATGATTTTAGGATCATCAATATCAGTGAGATTAAAACGATGTATTGTAATTTACATGAAGTTATGCAACAAGGGGTGAAAAAGCCTTGCCCAACTGCACAGCTAACAAAATACACAGTGCCAGGCAGGTAAAAATTCCCTAGACTTTTTGGGAGTTCCAGACATTTCCCAAACAATATGAGCTACTGCCAGTGCTCTTGGTTGCCTCCAGTCACTTAAGTGTAAGATCTTGCTACAAAAGACACCAAATCCTTTGGAGAAAAGACTAGCAAAAAAGCTAGTCTAAAGCTGGAACTAACCCAGTGATTCCTACCCAAGTACTAGCTTCCTGTGGTGCTCTGCAAACTGCCAAGGGAGAAAAGGAATCTTCAGACATCCTAAATTTATATCAAACACTAAGAAATAAGGCTAGTAGACTGAAACACCTGTATCGGCAAAGCAGGTGAAATGGGGGAATACAGCTCTGGTTTGTTAGCAAATAAAACACACTTGGAGGTTGGATTGTGGAAGTACCTCCTGCAGGGAACCATTCCATCATAGGGGCTCAAAAGCAAAATGATTTGATTTGTTATAGTCAGGATGAAGCATAGTTTTAAAAATTCTCCTAGAGATTGAGCGTGCACTGCATTCCTGGAGAAAACGGAGGTTATGAATGGACTGCGCTGTTCCATAGCCCTTGGATTGTTTACTAAAATTTTAACCTATGCTGCATGCATACTAATGGATGTGTGGAAATCAAGTGCTTGTAGTGCAATGTACCGTGCTTCAGTTGCAAATATTCCGTCTGTGATAGCAGTTTGAAGGTGAAGTGTCACCCACAGCCTGAAGTGATTTATATCCCAGCACAGCTTGTCAATATTTTGGGTAGGTGTTGAAGCTTTTGGAATTGGATATTTGATGGGTGTGATATTGGTATGTAGGCAGTTTTGGGGTACACCTATTCTGAGTTTTTCAAGAGGCCACTGATTCTGTTTCTGTGGAGATATGAGGAGGAAGGAAGGATTACAAGTTCCTGATACCACAGACAAAGCTGTACCCAGCTGCCTATAGGAAGTTATCTTGATGGCTAACCAATGAAGAGAACCCAGCCCCTGGTGGGTGGCACCACAGCCTTGTTTCAGAACACGGCTGTGTAAGAATTTACAGATAGCTGCAGAGTAAGCAAACAGGCATCCTGGACTCATTCATTTCTCCCTCTCTTGAGGATAGATGATATGTCAACAGCTTTCTCAAGATCCTGATTCTGTGCTTTGCCCAGTAATACACAGTAACTTGGAAATGTAAGTCAAATAATCCTTTTAGTCCATTATCTATTTTTATAAATATTTTCCATGGCTCCATAAAAGTAAGCTAAATTCTCTAATACTGATTTCAATAAATTAACATTTACTTCTCCCCCTTTGGAAATAATTTTGAGAGCTGTATTCAATGCAATTTAATCGTATTCACCCCTTCCCTTTCACTACTTTCCAAATGCACCCCTCTTCTGTACCCACCCATCTTTCTAACCTTATTCATATAAACCTCCTCTCAAGTCTCTGGGGTCACTGTAGAAGATCAGGTTAAAGCTTGTAAGAGCCAGGTCCACTGGATGACCAAAAGCAAAGAGTGTCTCATGGGCACACCAGCGTAGATGTTCATATGACATCACAGTCACCGTGAAAACATTCAGAAGACCGTTGGAAGCTCAAGTGACACAAAATGTCATTATGCAAGCAGGAATTTAGCATGAAGTTCTGCTCTGAGCTGAGAACTTCTTGACAGTTATAGCTGCTAGGACTGGATAGTCCTTTTCATTTAAAGGTGTGGCCTGGGTGGACTGAGCATGCTCCAGCGGATGGTCACATACCCAAGAGTATGTGGGCAGCACGAATTGGACTCAATGGGGGTAAAAAACAAACTCTAACAACATATCAATACTTAGATGGATACCGATCAAGTTATTTCAAAGTGCCAGTCAAGTAATACTTCAACTTCTAAACGTGAAAAAAATTGGACCAAGATATGACAACTGTTAAAGCATATAGTTTTCAAATACGTAGGAATTCAATTTAGAAAATCTTTACCTTTGTAGTATCTTCAATGTTTCCCCCAAATTCAAGAAGACTGCTGGCAATATCTGGCCTGTCTACATTCACTGCATGGTGGATCGCTGCTTCTCCGTTGCAGTCTTTGATATTGGGATCTGCTCCATGATCAAGTAGGACAGACACGATCTCTGTCTCCCAGCTCTGTACAGCCTGTGGATATCGTTATCAGGAAAACACTGTCAATTTAAAGAACACACAAGAAACTTCCCCCAGCTTTCACCATGATTTATATTTAAGTGACTTTAATTTTACTTTCATTCTAAACACTTAGATCAACTTAATTACTGAAATTGAAGTCTTTGAAATACCTTCATTAGTGGTGTGGACATTTGATTATCAAGGGCATTTATCTCACAGTCCTTAAATATCAGAAAACGAACCAGATCGATATGCCCATAGAAACAGGCAAAGTGGAGCGCAGTTCTGTGGGAATGAGAGACATTTTGAAGGAAAACTGTAAGGCACTATTATCAACATACACAATCACTCTGGCATTTATAAATATTATATAGTATGTAAGTCCATAGACACATAAAAATATTTAACTTCATTCAAAATTTATTTTTATTTGCTCTTATAATTTACTGTATTTAAAAATTTATTGCAACTATCATTTATCCCAGTGTGAATAATACACACAGCTGTTGCAGCCTAGATAAGTGCTCTATTAGTGAACTACGTAGTAAAGAGCAGCCTATTTGAACAAAAAGAACATGACTATTGGGTGAACTCATTTTCAGTTTAAATCCTACTCTAGACACTACCATCAACCAACTACATCTCAGCCTTCCTGTGTTGTGAATTCTTGTCCAGAAAATGGGTGTTAAAAGGAATACTTCTATCAAATTAGGATGACTCAATTAGATTCTTTGCAACTATTAGAAAATATTCTTCAACAACAACTTAACAATCTTTTCGGTGTTTAAGTTATGAATGTTAACACTATAATAAACATATTTCAAGTCAATGTTAGTTCCATTATCTCTATTTTGTAAATATATTAAGGAGTATAAATTTTAGAGTCTAAGGACATCTCTTCAAAACTTGAGACAAGTTCTACAACAAATTTATGCTTCTGCTGCCTCAGCCTGCAAAGAGCTGGGATTGTAGATATGACACACCACTGAGCTTGAGATTTGGTTTTTCACGCATTTTAACTCAGCTAAAATTGAAATGTCATTTACCATTCATAATGTACAACAGTGACTGCCAAAACTTAAAGGCAATTCTTAATACATAAGATAGCATGTCATTTTGCCATGCATGATGTCTCTACTAAGTGAAACGTGATATATAATGTGATATACATATACATACATATACACATATCCATATATATAAAACATTTCTAGACTTTTACTGGATTTTTTTTAAAGAATTATTTATTTATTATGTATACAGAAGAGGGTGCCAGATCTCATTACAGATGGTTGTGAGCCACCATGTGGGTGCTGGGAATTGAACTCAGGACCTCTGGATGAGTAGTCAGTGCTCTTAACCTCTGAGCCATCTCTCCAGCCCTTTTACTGGATTTTTTAAAGAAAGTTACAAAATGTACTATTGACAAAAACTGAAAATTATCAACAGCAAAATCTAAATGCACAGCAAACTTGGCTTTGATTTTTAGGGAACTTTAATTCAAAGGAAGTAAGTATGGAACTTCAAGTCAAATACATAAGAATGCCCATTTTTGATAATAGTTAAATTCATAACATAGAGAGAAATTAGATGTATGCTATGCCTAACGTCAGTATCTAATATCAATTTCATGAGGGAGATTTAGTACACTGTGGGCCACCTCGAGTAAACCCAAAATTGGGAAAACAAGACAGTTTGTTGATTTGTAAATCATGAAATTCACAGCAAGTTCCATTCACCTCTATCAGAAGTAAGTAAAGATGTCAGAAGTAACTTTCAGAGAACTTGGAGCTTGTCAGCACATTGTGTTATTAAAATGGTGGCTGATCAAGGCTGCACTGAATAAACTTTCAGAAACAGATGACGTAATGAGTGAAGGAACTTAAAAGAAATTTACAGAGATGGGAGAGTGATATATCCCCAGGAAACTAGTGAGAAACAACAAGAAAATGAAGGAGCAGCAGGAAGAGGAGCACACAACCATCTATCAAGTTTAGATTATTTCTGTTATTTTCAGTGAGGAATATAAATGTTAGTACACACAGATAAAAGATCCATATTCAATGTTTTTGGGTGATTTTAGGTGGGAGGAAGACTATTGTGAGGAACACTACTCTTGATCTCTGTAGTTTCTACAGTTTACACAACATTGTGTTTATTAGGCACATTGAAATTAAATCCCATTACTTTATAGTTTGTTCAATTATTCTATTGTGTATTCGATGCTCCATAAGAAAATGCTCCATAGGGGAATTACGGGGTGACAGTAAACCTGCTGGAGCTTTGGTCTTATGGTTCTCCTGCTCCAGAAGAAGATCTGGACACTGGACCTGTGTGATCACGGGTACCAAGGAGACTGTAGTCCAGAAAGCACAGCTGGTCTCTCCTCACTCCTGTTGCCCTCAACAGAGCTTGGAAAAGTAGGCTTCTCCCATCACCCGATTTCCTCAAGGCCCCTCATCCTTAGCTTCCAAGTGTTCTTACCGTTTCCCTTCATCCTCATCGTTCACATGAAATTGCTTCTTCCTGAGGAGACGCACCACCACTTTGAGCTTTCCCATGCATACTGCCTCATGAAATTCGTTTTCAGGGTCATAAGCCTGGCAGTACCTGTCTTCAGTTCCACAGTGAAAGCAGGACAAGTATCCCGTTGCCCTGCTTGGGCCGTCACAAAACCCCAAGGGGGTTTTCGGCTCCTTCTTAAAGCATAAGAGCTTCCTCGGGGTGGACAACATAGCTGTCACCACCTTTCTATCAACTCAACACTAAGTAATTTTAGGAAATGATGAACTTTTAACCACTGACCGTCTAACAACCAGAGCCTAAGTCTGCGACTCTCACAAGTGCGAGGCTATGGTTTGACCAGTAAAACTGAAGCATCCAGTTATAGAACAGTCGTTGCTAAGCAACACTGGTAAACAAAAGCAAGCTCGTTCTTCCTCAGGCATAACTGACAGTTTATGGAGCAAATAGTGCTCACTGTGCATGTGCAGTGTAAATGGGGAGGTCTTCTGTGCTTGTTTGCACATATCCTCCACCTCTTCCTCAGGTTTGGTGGATCCCTTTCCTCCCCGCTGTAATCTTGCTTGGTGCTTCTTTTCTTTGGGACTGCAATTATTCATTAAAAAATTTCTTCTTGGGTTTGTGGCTTGTTTTTATTTACATTTTTACTAAGAGGTCATGGATGGATTGCTTTCGTAAGGACATGGAATTTCTTGAAACTTCTCTCTGGTGTTTTTGGTTCTGTGTTTTTGGAATTTTCAGGGAGGTGAAAAGCTGTAAAATAACGATTTTTATGTGCTTGGGAGTGATGGTACACACCTTTAATCCCAGTCCTTGGCAGGAGACAGAGACAAATGTATTTCTGTGAGTTGAAGGTCAGCCTGGTCAAGTGAGCCAGAGCTGCATTGTGAGAACCTCCTCAAAAATGGCAAATTTTCTTTCTTTCTTTCTTTCTTTCTTTCTTTCTTTCTTTCTTTCTTTCTTTCTTTCTTTCTTTCTTTCATTAAGAGATTTTTCTATTCATTTTACATATCCAGCAGGGATTCCCCTGTCTATGGTGGTATTTTACTTGTACTGAAATATGGTTTAAATTGTATGTTAATAAATAAAGTTGCCCGGGGGTCAGAGCTATTAGAGCATTATCAAGAGCATGGCAGTGGTGGTGCAAACCTTTAATCCCAGCACTTGGTAGACAGAGCTAGGTAGATCTCTGTGTGTAAAAGGATACAGCCAGCATTGGAGACACACGCCTTTAATCTCAATCCCAACCATAGAAGACCTGGAAGTCTTTACAGACAGGCAGTGACGAGGCATGGTTTACAACCAATGAGAAGGCAGAACAGCTAGACTGTATAGAGACATACACACAGGAAGTAGGTCCCTTTTTCGGAGAGCTCTCTTGGCTGAAGAGGATCGCTGAAGCAGGAAGAGTGAGGCTCTTAGCTCTGACCTCTTGGCTTTCTTCTCTGAATCGGCTCTGTGTTTCTTATTTAATAAGACGGTTGGTTACATCTACACCTGTCCTCCTTCCTCCCACTCCCCGAGCCTTCCCTCACAACCCACTCTCCCATTCCCACCTCCTCCAAAGCAAAGTCTCCCCTGGGGAGTCAGTAGAACCTGGTATGTTCAGACGAGGCAGGTCCAAGCTCCTCTTCCCTGCTTAATGTCTTTACAATACAATGTGGAGAAGTTATTATCCAACCATGGCTGTTGTGGTTCTAAATGTCTTCTGTAGAACTGGTTCATAAATTTCCTTAGATATGAGGAAATTTCTGCTATTGTTTCACAGAACTTGATTTTTATGCTCTGATTATCTCCACTCTATCTGCAATGCCAGATATTTATATTTAGTCTCTGAGGTGTTTTTCCACATGAATGTCCCCCACAGGTTTAGATAATTGAACACTTGGCCCCAGATGGCGGTACTAATTGGGGAGGATGTGGAATATCTGGGAGATGGAGCCTTAATAGATGACATCTGTCCCTGGAGACAGGCCTTAAATAGTCTCTGCCCTTGTGTTTGCCCTCTGCTTCCTGAGTGTGGTTGAGATGGAACCTCTAAGCTTCCTTTTCCTGCCCCCATGTGGGCCATTTGTGCTAAGTCTCTCCACTATGATAGACTCCGATGCCTTTGGATCTGGAATCCCAAATACACTCTTCATTCTGTAAGATGCTTCTGGTCATGGTGTTTTATCACAGAAACAGAAAATTAACAAGTACAATATCTGAATAGCAGCATCCCAGAGATCTTGAATGATGTGTCCATTACATTTAATTTATTAATGCCTTAATATAATCATATGCCCACCTTGATTCCCAGCCCCGATGTTCTTCTGCTTGATTCTCTCTATTGCTGATGCCTTTTAAAGTTTCTATACTTGTTGTATAGAGATATCCATGTTATTGTTTTCCTTTTATCATTAAGAGACTCATTTGAAGCAGGAAACAGAGACACAGCAACATCGAAACTAATACACACTCTTTTGATGAGAAAACTGACCCGACACCCGTCTGATACAAACCCAATCAAAACTGGGCTGGACTAGGTTCACTAGCCATGGACATGGACATGGAGGGCTCAGAGTCACCATCCTGTGTAGAGATCTTCTGAAGGAATTTCCCTAGGACTCCTACTGTGAGAGAAAGAAAGGGCAAAAGGGAGTTTGTCTCTGGAAAGAGATTTCATAGTCAGGCCAGTGATGACAGTCTCCTTGATCAGGATGGGTCACCTTAGCTATGCTCCTCTTCCCCTCTGTTTACACTCAGACCTCACTGAACCTCTTTGTTCCTTCCCCCAAGGTGGCTACAAGGAACAAATCCCCCTTTTTCTGCTTTTCGTTATCAACTGTGTTTTTAATGGACTCATTGAGGACAGGTGACTTGTTGGGGCCAACTCCGACGGCCTGAACACAAAGCAGGAACATGATTCATAAAAGGTTTTTAAATTTTATATTTTAATTGCATGTTTTTAAACATCTCTCTGAGAATTTGTTAAAAATAATAAAAGAATAAAATTTCTATGAGAGAATCATACTAGTCACACAAAATTTGAAAATCCAGAATGTCAGCAGCTTTTAAGACACCGGGCAGTTTGGGCAGTCCACTCATCTTTGCCCAACATTATGTTCCATTTGTCGTACAAAAGACGCATTACTGCGAATCTGGAAATGTGCTTAAAGCAGTTATTGTAATTCAAAACACTGAATTTTTTCAACATTAGAAACACAAGGAATACTCCAGCCCTGCTTCATGGGGTGTTCTGTACACACGCTGCTCTTCTTTTGTTCTGTTCATGGCCTCCACTCCTGGGGCAGGAGGCTGGCTTACTCACTGTTTTCTGTCCTTGTCCTTTTGCGTTTAAGTCAGACATTCGAGCGTCATGGACACCTCTGCCACAGACTTCTCAACACCTGTTTCTTAGGTTTCATTCTTGTCCCAATAGGGGCTTCTGGGGTGATAGCCTGTTAGTAACAGCTTGTAGGCATGTGACAGGAAACTAGAGACCAGGGTGAGCTACATCAAGGCTAACACATGAAAGAAGTCAGTTGGCCAAGAAAGCCCTTTCTGCTGGCTTTCATGTAGAAAGGGAGGGTGCCAGATATGACCATGTAAATGGCCTAACATGGGCTCTGCCTAGTAATTTACCTCGAGCTGAAATATCCCCTCCAGAAGGAGAGGAGAGGCACCTGAGATGCCACACATCTGGGAAATATGAAATCTAGAAGATTCATGAGGTCCTTCCCCTAGGTTACAGAAACAGTCAGCTGCGGCTGGACTGTGGGCATCTGAGCTTCTGGGAGCCACATCCCAACCTGTTGCCCTGCCTTCTGCTCCCCTACGGCAGGGAAGGCCTCCGTCTCTGAGCCAGGTGTTTGGCACTGGATATGAAAAAGAAAATTTTCTAGCTTCTCAAGAATGTGAACCGAGATTCCACAGATTCTGAACAGCAAGTCATCGCTAAAAGTCAGAAAAGGTTGTACGTGCATGCATGTAATTCTGTGTGTGTCGTTTGCATGCACACATGCATGTACATTTCAGCTGTCTGGTAACAGTATACTAAACATGTGCTGTTCACCTAATTTCCCCTGGGCAGCCTCTCCTTGCTTAGACTCTGAGGATATCATTTCTGGAGGATGCAGATGTCTTACAAACACTAATTGGCTGAAGGACTGCAAAATGCTCAGAATAACATTTGCCACTAACTTGATAATATGTTCCACTTCTTACTGATTTCTGTTACTTTTTAGGGTCCGTCCTCTTTTGCAAAGATATTCCACGGAAAGAAATTTTACTGTTGACCTATAAATATTAAGGAACACAGGCTTTGATAATAAAAATTCCACTTTATAGATGAATATTTGCATGTAAATCTTAATATGAATTTCATAATACTTCATTTTAAGGAAAAAACTCCTCAAATTACCATACTCAAATTTTTGAGTAAAATTACTCAAAAATAACTTTATTATTTTCAAGTAATCACAATGTATAGATTGTAATGTCCTAATTATGAAACTGATTACTTTTGCCCAGGAATTATGAAATATATTTACAATGTAGCAGTGACCCCCAGTGGTCAGAAAAGGATGGGCAACTGTTCATAGTTTAAAAGGCAGAGAGCCCCTTCCTTCCAAACTGAATTTTTACAAAGAGTTAAACCCACGCTCATGTTGTTTGATCCAGGCAGGAACTAGTATTTGTAACTCTGTAGTTTACAAAGAACTGTGAATGCATGTAGCCAAGTCATAATCACAAGAATATTAAATTACCGCTCAAAGGCATTTAACTGTGCACGAATCAGGATTGTCTTATCAATTTTAGTAGTGTTCTGAAATTCGGAAATTCCTCTAAACATCCACCTATGATGAAGGGGAAAATGAGAAATAGACAAGCCACCTGGCCCCATCATATTTTTTTACTTAAAGGTCTGAAGGACTCATATCAGATATTTCACTCAAAAATAAATGTCTGAAAGGAATCACCCTCACATCCATGCCTGGAGCATGCTTCATTCCTGCTTCGTTTCCTTGTTCTTTTCTTTGAGATAGGGTCTCACTGTGTAGCCCTGGCTGGCCTGGAACTTGATATGTAGGTCAGGCTGGCCTTGAACTCACAGAGATCCTCTTGCCTCTTCCTGAGGCGTGCTGGAATCAAAGGTGTGCGCCTCCTCACACCAGCTCTGACTTTGTTTCTTGAACTGATTCCTGCTCATCACAGTTATCCTCTCTTCTGGTCTAGCAGTGTGGCTGACAGCCTCAATGACTTCCGGTGTCAAGTTGAAGTTGAGACAACATGTTGACCTTACTGATGACCACAACTCAGAGCTAAACCTATCTCTTGGAATGTTTATATGCCATTGTTCTTGTGTGCAGGCCGTTTGTTAATAGTTTCCTTCCTGTGCCTGTTCTAAGTTTAAACACTTCTGCAGGGCAGCACCATGTACTGTGTATCTGAGCTCTTGATGCTTCTGTTAAAACCGTGATTCCCTCTTTCCCTGACGGTCTTCAAAACACAGAGGCAGGGAAGGTCAAACTGATTACTTACTAGGAGAACTACTGGAACATCAAGAACAGCTCCAGAGCAAGTGGACGCCAGAGGGATGATGGACACTCTGAGGCTCAAGGGTGAGGGCTGATGGTTAAGGCTACCTAGAATATAAAACGCCACTGATGTAGACTCACTAGCATACTACAGACAGGCAGTGCAGTGGTCAGAGAGGCTGAAGACGGGTTCATAGACATGTCCCCAGAGAAAGGATAAGTGATGTGGTATCATATTGCTACTGAAGAATTACACGGGTGTAGGTTAAATGGCAGAGGAGGAGGAAGGAGAAGAGGTATTTGTGGTAACAATGCCTGCAGCTTTCCAGTTTCTGACAGAAACCTAACCCTAGTCTCAGGCTGCTGGTGGCCAGGCTATGCTGTCTCCTCCTGCTGCACTAGGTCAGTTAAGAACAGAAACAGTAAACACACTGACTTCCTTCTCATAGATTCCTTCTGCCATGCTAGTCCTCTCTGTGAATTTCCACACTGTTTTAGCAGTTGCACCCCACTTTTCTCCTCTGCTTGCCTTCCTCATGGTGCTCTGCCTCTTGTCGCTTCTAGACACCTAAGGTGTTTCTCCTCCCTGCATTTGTTTTCAAGGTTTCTTCCAGCGTCTTCAGGTTTTAGGAGTTGAAGATGGTACTTAGTCTTGAGTGTGTTTATCTGGCTTGGTGTCCTTGAGCGTCCTCAGCCTGCCTTGATGTTCACATGGCCCATGTCTAGTCAAAGGGATCTTCTGCAGTCTATTCTAGGTCCTCTCGGACCTCACCCTTTCTTAATACAGTGAGTCCTAAATCTATCAATGATGCATGAACATCTCAAGATTCCCCCCAAAGTGCGTGTGTGACAGTTTCCTCAGCATCTCCACAGAGACAGATAATAGCATTCTCAAATGTCACATCTGGTCTTTCCCATGTCATGTAATGTCAACTCACTCTTTTATGCTCCTCAGTACTGCTAGGCTTCAAACCTGGGACAAATGGCTGAGGTGCCTATACAACATATCAAAATAGACCTGGCCACCAGGTTCTCCCTGCATCCTTCAGTCCCTATCTGTTAAAGGGTCCTCCTGGCTGGCATACCCAGCCCCCTACCCTGACCTTCTCCAGCCCTGGGGCTAGGCTGCCCTTCTCCTAGCTACCCTTCCTTAATCCAAACATTTTGGTTGAGTGCTATCTGTGTACCTTTGGGCCTCCTGGCTGCTGCACCTGGTTCCCCTCTTTCCTCTCTCCCTTCCCCTCCTCCATCTCCTCACATGACCTACCTCAGTCTGGTCATGTCCATTCTGGGCTCTCCCGGATGTTCTAGTCTCTGGCTATGCTCTCCCACATATCTACAATAAACCTTCTCCTCCATACATACCTAGGAGCAGTCATGCATCCTTTTCCTTTTTTTCCATTCAAGTACATACTTTGTTCAACTTAGATGCTACTCTTTGTCTATCCCTCATTCAACAAACACTCATGCTCGGGTGTCCCTCCTACATCCATGTGTTCAAGTCTATACTGAAACTACAGCAGTGAGCAACAACTAGGCCAAAAAAAGGCTTCACGGGGCTTACATACATGAAGGTAGGCTCAGGCAATATGCAACATCAAAATTTACAGGTGGGGATCAAGAGTGCTGCGGGTGTCATTTGACATTTTTAGTGGCATGATGAAAGCTTCACCAGGAAGGTGGCGGCTGAACCTCTCCTTGGAGGGCATGAGAACCCAGGTGTGTGAATATGTAGAGGGGTTCTCCAGGCAGAGGATATGGTAAATGCAAATACTCTGAGTCACCTGGCCCAGAACGATGAGGCCTGTGTGACTGGAGCCCCATGGGAGCTTCAAGACAGGAGGGTGGGGAAAGAGAAACAGAGGCAAGTCAGATCTGGCGGAGACTTGACAACCAGTGAAAGATTGGTTTTTACAAGATGAGACGGGAAGCCCCAGTTCTGGACAGAAGAGTCATGACTTGGCTTCTTCTTTTTTTTTTTTTTTTCTTTTTAAACCAGGGTTCCCTTGCCTTTTCTCTGAGAAATCACCGTTTGAAGGTGAAGGTGTGGTCAGTAAAGGAGGTTGGAAATGATATTGACTTCACAGATTCACAGCTACAGGGCTGTCCTATACACCCTATGAACTAGCAAGCTTAACACTTGGGAAGACTCAGAAACGTTTGAAGAATGCCTTAATGGTCTAGAAATCACCGTCCAAACAATGTTACAGCAACCCTGAGAAAAGCAGGGGACTGTCCCAGAAATGGATCAATTTTAAGATGAGCGTAAGATTCAGGTGTGGGAAAACCTGGAGTAAATTTCAGCTTCTGCTTTCAAATGGGTATCTCTATTTCATCCTACATGGGTTTTAGAGTAATCTTGTTGTTTACTCATTTTTATTAAATATCTTGGGTTTTGTTGTTGTTGAATAAACTATAAAAATGTAAGAGCATATCAATGCAATAAAATAGTCTATTGATGTGGTTTTACAGGGGTTGTCTACTTGACAGGATATAGACTCACCTGTGAGGCAAGCCTCTGGCAGGCCTGTAAGGGATTGTCTAGGTTATGGTAATTGAGAGGGAAGACTCACCCTAGGTGTGGAGGACTATTCGTTGGACTAAGCTCCTGGACTGTGTGGAAAGAAAGCTCTCTGAGCATGAACACTCACTCATCTGTCTTCGCGCTCTGACTGAGGCCGCATCATGATGAACTGCTTCAAGCTCTGGCCTCCCGATTTCTCCACTGTGATAAACTGCACCCTCCAACTACGAGTACAGACAACCCTTTCTTCTTCCATTGGTACACTGTATCACAGGAACAGCAAAAGTCACTGAGTGAAGAGTGCCCCAAACCTCCAGAACGTTCATTTGAAGTCTCTTCGTGTACTGTGTGCATAGATATATACACATCTGAGTTATTTGAGGCTCCACTGTCCAACCTACCTGGGGAATTAAAGGCCATGCTCCTGTCCTGGGACACAGTCCATGCAGTCTTTGGTATTCTTTACCCACCTGATATTTAATGAGAGTAAAGAGATGGAATTGCTTTTAAAAGACTGTCTTGTCTCAGCCACTGAGATGGCTTAGCAAAGAGGCTTGTCAACCAAACCTGATGCCCTGAGTTTGATTCTTTGAGACCCAGATGGTGGAAGGAGAGAACCGACTCCTGCAAATTGTCCTCTGGCCTCCACAAGCATGAACAACATATGCACATACACATAGAAAATAAATTAATATCTAATATTTAATAATAAAATGTGTTTCATTGCATTCAGCATGAGATTGCAAAGAAACCCTACCTTCTCATGACCACGATGTATGAATCACAAAAGGTTTTTCAAAGTCTTTCAGAGAATGGGAGTCTATCCAGAGGCAGAACTTTCTTGTTCCACAAGATCCCTGAAAGGCGCATGTGCAGGCTGCATCACCGGGCTTGTTTCTACAGGCTGGGAAGCCACAGCATACCCTGCTTCATGTTCCCTCTGCTTCTCCTCTGGCCTGGCAGAGAATTCCCACGCCGGCCTTCTTCAGCGGACACAGTAAATCTTTTAACATCTCAGGAAGGTTCTCCCAGGAGTACAGGATGGCTGCATGTGATGTGCTGCCTCCACGGCAGGGTTTGATCACAAAGCCGAATGCAGCTCTGGGCCTGGTTTGTATCTCAGTCATCAGAGGATACAGAAAACCACCATCCCACAGACCTTCGCCTGCCCTGAGAGCTGTGCCGCTTCTGACACCATCAGGATGCCAGATTCTACTGACTTTTCTTCATCCAGTGGCTTCATCCAGCCCAGCGCTTTGCACCAAAGGAAGGCAAAGAGTTACAATGATACACACCCCACCTGAGACTTAGCCACAGATTTGCCTGGGGATAAAGCCGGCTTCCCAGACACGGTCACTCATAATCTTCTATTTTCTGTTTAGTGTGTCTTTCTTCAGGTCCCCAGACCAATGTTAAAGAATTGGATTAGCATGTGCTCCCCAAGACTCAGTCAGAAATGCTATAATAATACCCACCTCAGCTCTTTGGGGGCCACACTACCCCCAATCTTGACTTTTAAAGTACATGTAATCCCAAGGGCTTTTAGCAAGAAAGTGGATTTAGGTAGGGTTCTATAATACAATGGCTAATCTTGGTGTCAATTTGACACACCTGGGAATTGGAAATAACAATGGAGGAATTACCTGCAGATTAGCCTTTTTTTTTTTTTTTTTTTTTTGGTTTTTCGAGACAGGGTTTCTCTGTGTAGCTTTGTGCCTCTCCTGGAACTCACTTGGTAGCCCAGGCTGGCCTCAAACTCACAGAGATCCGCCTGGCTCTGCCTCCCGAGTGCTGGGATTAAAGGCGTGTGCCACCACCGCCCGGCCTATAGGGCACTTCTTAATTGCTAATTGGTGCAAGAAAGCCCAACCTGAAGGGGCTATACCACACCCCTAGGCCTTGGGTCCTGGGATATATAAAGAAGCCAGCTGACCTAGAGCCTGAGGGTAAGCCTGTCAGCAGCATTCCTCCACAGCTTCTGCTTCAGTTTTTGCCTCCAATTTCCTGTCCTGGCTTCCCTTGATGACGCACTGTAACCTGCAAGCAGCCAAATAAACTCTTTTCTTCCAAAATTGTGTTTGGTCAGTGTTTTGTCACAGCAACAGGAAACCAAATTAGGTCATAGGCTAATCTGGAAAAATGACCATCACATCTTAAACTTAAAAACTTTTAAAGGAGCATGGGATACAAGTCCTTGAAAAAACAAATCTATACAATCACACATGTGTTCATGTGCTTCAATATAGGCACAAAGATAGAGATCTCTGGAAACATATGCTGTCACTGCATTTTTTTTAATCTTGGTTTTTACAAGTCTGCACCTTCAGCTCTGCGCACAGAGGATTTTGGAAAAATTGTAGTGAGAGGTAGGGCGCACAAGCACATAATATCCTTTCATTATCAACCTAATTAATTTTAATCTTCATGAAAATCTATTATTATTATTATTATTATTATTATTATTATTATTATTTTTTTTTTTTTTTGGTTTTTCGAGACAGGGTTTCTCTGTGTAGCTTTGCGCCTTTCCTGGAACTCACTTGGTAGCCCAGGCTGGCCTGGAACTCACAGAGATCCGCCTGGCTCTGCCTCCCGAGTGCTGGGATTAAAGGCGTGCGCCACCACCGCCCGTCATCTTCATGAAAATCTAATACAGAACATCTCAGAAGACAGATGGAATAAATTTACATCAGATTTTTAATTTAATATCTAGTATTAATTCACTGAATTAATGTATATTTTACTCAAAATTTTATAACATTATCCAAATTATACAAGATTCAGTATGACAGGCATTTCCATCTGAACTGAACGTTCTTATAACACTGCTGAATGGTTTTGAAGCTACATTAAACAGAGACTCATTTTTTGATGTAATAAACTTTTGTCACCACGAAGCTTGCCTCAGTGGGAGTTAGTAATGACGTAACAAACGGTATCAGGCTGTGTGTGTCCCGTCCCTGCCCGTCCTGTGTGTGTGTCGTGTGTCATCTGTCCCCCCCACTGTCCCCCGCTATGGTGTAAAGACTGTCTCAATTGTCTCAACTGATTTTTAAGCACCTAGCCTGACCCATGACCACAGAATTACATTGACCTCTGCCCGGACCTAGGAGTCAGTACAAACCGTTCTTCGTAGGAAACTCAATGACCTCAAATACAGTAAATTAATTTTAAAGAAAATATGTACATGCTGGTGCTAAAATACTTTATACGTGTTCACCAAATAGAGGAGAAAGTAAGCCAAGACACATTCAGCCAAGCAGATCTTAGATTTATGTTTTCTAATATGCAAATATAATTCTTGATAGAACATTATTCTACACTTGGGGGATATCATTGAATTTGTCTAAAATGTTAAGACCATTAGCTCTTGTACAGTCACAATAGTTCTGGTTGATGTGATAAATACATTACGAGTGCAAATTAAGGGGGTGCAGATTAATTCCAGCTTACACTGCAAGCAGTATGGTCTGTGCTGGCAGAGAAGTCAGAGAAGCTAGCTGGTCACATGACATCTGCAGACTGGAAGCAGAGAGACAGGAATGCATGCATTCAGTTGCTTCTCTCTTAGGTCACCCCGGGACCCTAGCTCATGGGTAGGAGCTGCCTACATTTAGGATGGGTCTTTCCACTTTAATTAACCTAATTTAAAACATTTCTCACAGACAGCTCAGAGGTTTGTTTTCATGGTATCTCTGAATAGTATCAAAGAGAAGAAAGCAACCACCAGGTGGCAAATGGGTACTTGGCTGCAGTGATTATGAGCCCTGGGAATGGGACCTTTCTCTATTGTCCTGTGAAAAAGTGGACCTGGGGGTAGGGGTGTAGATAAATGTTGGTCTCTTATCTGGGAAGTAAAGGGCTGGGAATTTAAGGATTATTAGTATAAATAGGGAACATGAAGAAAGAAGACAGATGTCAGATTGATCTCTGCAGTTTGAGCATTCATAGAGATGTCATTCGAAAGAGGCCATGCATTCACAAGGTCACAGGGCAGGAGCCACATGCCCCGGCTGGCTCAGAGGATGATCAGTCCTACCAGGAAAGGGAGGCAAGGCAAATTTCTCCTGTCTCCTGGAGGTCCAGATTCAGCACACAGGAAGCCATCACCCCCTCACCTGAAGGCCTGCTGCTCAGAAAGAAACCAGAGAATATTGTCACCAGGGGACCCAACCAAAGAGAGGAAAAGGAAGACACCATTCCCAGTGACTTCTAGCTTCTATTAGTCATGGAAAGGAAAAAAAAAATTTAGCGAATGGTGGTAAAGAAGCTCCCTCTTTATGGACAAATCTGCCACCCTGTGGCAATGGAGAAAAATACACTTAAAAAACCCCTGTTTGGCATTTCAGCCTAACCTAGTGGAAGACCCACAGCATGAGATTTCAGGGTTATTATGCCATGTATGTTAAATATTACTTTGTATTTCTGTTGATTCATTTTGGAAGCCTTAAGTCATCTTAGAAGGAGAGAACCAAATAGCCTGGTTCAAGGAAAGATGCTTGTCTTTGTCTTAAAGAATATGTATGTATATGTTTATGAATGTCAAGAATGTGTGATAATTTAGACTCAAAAAACAGAGAAAAATATATCCTTCTCAGTTGTTAACATGGTGTTTACACAGATAGCCAAGAAAATACTCTCACTTCTCTTTCATATTTGCTGTCCGTCTTCGCAGAAAGCAGCCTTCTACCTAGAGAATTGCATCCCGCAGAGAATTCTCACCACAGTGGCATGTGTTGACTGTCTTATCAATAAACAGTGTACAGGGTGGTCCTTGACTTCACTATCAGGACAGAAGTCACCAGAGCACAGTGGCGAGTCACCAAGGGCACCGACTGCAGAGGCAGGCAGAACCTGCAGGTATGGGGAGTGCACAGGACTTGGGGTCTCTTTCTGAGTGGAAATAGCCTTGCCAAGAAAATGAGGTGGACATCTGGATTCCATAAATTTTAAAGGATTAAATACGATGATTTAGCTTAATGACTGTACAAATTATGAAAAGAGTGGTGACCAGTGGGTACCGGATATCCAAAGACACTAGAGAATAATTTTTAAATTTTGTAGAGTGGAGTAATAATATACTAGATATGCAGAATAAGCAATCTTGATCTTTGCAAGTGGCTGATCTCTGGGTTTTAGGCCAGTCTGGTCTAGAGATCCAGTTTCAGGAGAGCCAAGCTTAGGCAGTGAAGGACAGAAAGCCAGGAAAGATTTCAATTGAACAAGTGGGTCCCTTCACTACATTTTGGAATGTTAATGTGCATCCTGTGCTATTATATGTTGGAAGTATGTGATCTGGTTGTTTTATTTTGATTTTATAGGGGATTACATTTAAGAGACTTATGAATTTCAGAAAAGTCCTTGAACTTTGGACTTTAAAACATTGTTGAGATTGTGATAGACAATGGAGACTTTTGAAGTTGGACTGTATTCATTTTGCATTATGATATTTTTACAAGTTTATGGGTACAGGGGAGTGGAATGTGGTAGATTGAATGTAACTGACCCCCATAGTTTCATAGGGAGTGACTTTTAGGAGGTATGGTTTAGTTGGAGTGGACATGACCTTTTTTGAGCAAATGTGTTACTGTGCGTGTGGGCTTTGAGGTTTCCCATGCTCAGGACACCACTGAATGTCTTAGTCGACTTCCCACTGCCTGAAAGATATAGGATTCTCAGCTACTGCTCCAGCACCATGTCTGCCTGCATGCTGCCATGCTCCCCATCAGGATGATAATGGAGTGAACTTCTGAAAGTGTAAGTGAGCTCCATCAATTAAATGTTGTCCTTCTAAGAGTTGCTGTGGTCATGGTGTCTCTTTACAGCAGTGGAAACCCTAACTAAGGCAAGTATGCATGAGGGTGAGGTCTAAAGTGCCATGGACATGCTAGGATGCTGGAGATGCAAGGAATGTGCGATGTATGTAAGCACTCTCACATTTAAAAAGTGGAATGAGCCTGAGAGAGGCCAGATGTACTGCAGAAGTTAAGGCTGAAAAGGGCCTCTCTATGTCCTTTGGAGTTCATTTCTTGTAATCATATTCCCCACTTTCTTGTGCTGGAGCTGCAAGCTTTGGTATTTTTCTCACTTGTATTTGGTCTCGCTCTTTTTAAGATTTTTGTGTACCATTACCTACATTTTCCTTTTAGAATGCTGGTCTTTAATTTGTGACTTTGTATGCTTAAAGACTCAATATTCATTCTGATTTTGCAAACTATTAAAGCTTTGAGACTCAGAAGAGCCTTTGGATTTCAGACTTTTGTACATTGTTTGAATTGTGAATCATATGGGGACATTCCAAGTTGCACGAAATGCAGTTTACATTATGAGAAATTCATGAGCCTTATGTATGGAATATTCTTATTTATTTGTGAAGTGTCTTCCAGAGAGCCATCCAATAAATTCCTTCCCCAAAAATAGAGGTGCATTTTTTTTTAAAGTTGTGGGATCTTTAAAAGTTAAGGAATGCCCTGTACAGTAGATCACTAGAGCCACCCCTTTGAGGGATTATCCTCAATCTTTAGTTTCAGAAGTGCTCAGCTTATAGGTCAACCATAACCAGAACATCTGCCGCCTCACAGTTCAGCCACCTTCCACTGATTTCCTACACCATGCCTTCTTCATTCACATGGACTTAAACTCTCTAAAGTCATGTGCCAAAACCATGCTTTGTTTCTCAAATGGTGTTTGTCACACGACTTAAAGAACTAATATAGTATCATGGAACGGACAACATTTCATAGTAAATTTCCTTTCTCCTCCTGTCCTTTTTACCAATGAAAGAATGAATTCTACTGAGCAAATATTGTTCAAAATAAATTCCCATCAGGGCTTGGTTCTGAGGCTTAAAGTATCTTAAAAACAAATATTGACATATCACATATATTTTTTTCACATATAAGACTGTTTTTGAAACAGAAAAGTCCTGCATTTATATTTATCTCAAACTATAAATAAGGACATAGAAAAGTGTTCCAATGCAGCGGTTTAACTAAAGCAGTGCTTCAGTCTTGATGGACAGGGAAGGAGCTTGGCCCTGTCTCAACTTGGCATATCATGCCTCGTTGACTCCCATGGGAGGCCTTACCCTTTCTGAGGAGTGGGTTGGGGAATAGAAATGAGGTTGGGGAGAGAATAGGATGAGAGAGGAAGGGGTGTGTGTGGGAACTGTGGTTGGTATGTAAAATAAACAAAAAATTTAATGAAAAAAAAGCAAAAAACAAAGTAACAAGAGAGGGACCAATATTTGCTGATTGCCTTGCATAGGACACTCAACAGTCAACAGAAAAGGCTTCAGTAGGTTTTATTTTACCCAGAATCACTGGAATAGCAGTAAAAAAGACATTGCAAAAGCAATCAGGACAGTTACTATACATAAAAGGAAGAAGTGCCAGAAAGGGTGTGAGAAATTGTAACCCATGTGCTTTGCTGATAGGTATGGAGAGTGATGTAGGAGCTGGGGGATACAGTATGGCGCCTCCTCACAAACTTAAATGGGGAATTACCATATGATTTTTTCATACACATTTATATTTACTTCACATCTATATTTATTCCCCAAAGAATTTCATGTCAGGCCTCAGATACTCATGTACTTCTGAGAAAACACACCTCTGCATTGCTCATTATAATTGAAAGATGCCAAGAAGAAATCCAATCACGGTTAGAAGAATAAACAATGGATAAACTAAAAAAACTAAAACAGTGCTCATTTACATAAAGAAGGTATGGATGAACCATCAATGACCATCATCAAATACTGTATAGCTGCATTAGTAACTAGAAGACCTAAAGGGAAATATAGCAATTAAATGGACTCAAACAACTTTGAATGGGTAATTAAATTATTATTATTTAATTATTATTAATTATTAATTATTCAATAACTTTGCACATTCAAAAATGATATCTTATAAAATATATTACAAAGCACATAAACATATATACATATAAACATATATACATATATACATATGTACACATATACATGAACTATTTACATCAAGGGAAGGAAGGTAAATGTAAAATAAACACTGAAGAAAGCATAATATATTAACATAATATAACATAATCTAATAAAACAAGATAAACATATGGAAATAAAAACTGAAGATAATATAATAGTGTAATATACTATAACATAATAAAACAAAATAAACAGGTGAAAATAACACTGAAGATTATGTAATATGATGCTATATTATTCTAAAACATAAAATAAAAATGTGTTTTTTCTCGAAGCAATTATTGGAGAAGAGACAGATTTTCTCCTGAGTTGTCTTATTGTGGATGGTCGGAGAAGTTGTCAGGCAATTGTCGTAGGCTTGTCCAAGTTCTAGGATGAGAATAATTCATTTTAAATACACAGTGCTCTCTTCTGTTTTATAAACTATATGGTGAAAAGAGCTAGTTAGAGCATTCATAAAATGCATTTCTAGAACATGTGTGCCAATAGAGACGTTTTTGTAAAGTTCACCTTTCATCCATCATGAACATTCCATTGAATACTTCACTTTCATGACAGATCTATATGCTCCATGACATTTGTGAACCTTAATGCTAACACCTAACTCTAACCTTAAATCTACTCTAACTATATAACAGGAAGCCTAATCATAAAACTCAACCGAGCCTTAAAGTCTAAATTGGAACCTAACTCTAGTATGTAACAACAGTGAGGAAAACATGGAAGATGGTTAGGAATATCTTTTCTTCTTATCAATGAAACCTTTGTGTTAGAAATTGATTTATGTTCTTTTTACATTTTCAACACCATACTATTCCTTTTCTAAAGACTTTATTCTCTCCCTGACCACCAGACACACTGCCCCATTTTCCTCCTTTATGTCCAGTATTTGAAACTGTTCATATTCTTTAGCTCCCAGCTTTCTCTCTTCAGCTTTATTTCCTAATATTCCTGAACCTTTGAAATGTGACCAAAACATACATACACACACATTCTAGATATCTATCATCTGTCATCTATCTATCTATCTATCTATCTATCTATCTATCTATCTATCCTTCATCTATCCGTCTATCCATCTGTCCGTCCATCTGTCCATCCATGCATCCATCCATCCTTCTATCTATATTCTTATCTATATCTATATAATCTATCTAAATAACTGTATATATATGTGTGTGTGTATATATATATGTGTGTGTGTATATATATATATATATATATATATATATATGCGATTGATGACAATCTTGATTTAGCCAGTTGTTGACTCATGAGATAATCATTCCATTGACAGTTAACTCTTTTTATCCCCCATGCTGCACTGAAATACTTATACTCCTGAGCTGGAAAACTGAGTATATATTTTAGATAAACATTCTTTCTAATACATTTTAAAAGAAAATATAACTCTTACCATCACTTTTTTATGTTTTCTCTTCTATTTCTTGTAGTGGGAAGAAGAGATCCGTTTTTTGGTGAAACATGCACAAAAGCATGCTCTTATAGCATCAATCTGAAAGAGATTATGTAAAATAAGGAGTTTTTAAACTAAAAATTAAAACAATGTCACCAAAGATTTGAACCATCCATTCAACTAAAAAGGGCAACTATGGCTGATTGCATATTTTACATACATTCACAATTTTAGAATAAGTTACAATAGTATGAGAATTAAGTACTAGGACTCCTTCAGAAAGGGAGGGACTTGAGTTCTAGGCTTAGGCTACCTCTGATATTCCAGAAACTCCAGAACCAGATGAAAGATTCTGACTTCCCTTTAGGGCCACATAAGATACCCATGAACTTTGTCCTGGGGCCTGACTTGCATGATCTCCTACAACAACATAAGGCCCAGGGATTTTCCTCCAGAATCCCAGGCAGTATGACTTCCTACACCAAGTGAGGGACCCTGCCTTCTAGAGGTTAGGCCCACTGATGAACTAGGCAAACTCCACGACCAGTTGAGAGGCTTTCACTGCTTTGATTCAACCTATGTATTCTGCTCGGGACCATTCCCACAGGTGGCTAGGTTTCACCTGCCAGGCACCACCTGTATTGACATATGAAACCTGTTCTAGGCTTAAACAGAGGCTGACTCCCAGAAGAAGGATATCCTTCAAATCACAAACATATTAAAAATCTCCTTTGCATGTAATTCTAAAATCTAAAAGAAATGGATGTATTTCTAGATTCATTGTATGTAATGAAATTAAGTCAGGAGGAAGGAGATGATTATATATATATATATATATATATATATATATGCACTATTGAGATTGAAGAAGGAACAAAATACTTTTCAACTAAAAACTGACCAGGACCAGATGGATTATTTGCATAGTTTTACAGAATACCAAAGAAAAGTGAATATCATTGCTACTCAGACCATTTCATGAAATAGTAAAACAAAGGATTTCTCCAAAATTTTTATGATGCCAGTAATACCTTGATACCCAAACTAGAGAAAGATTCCTATGAAAAGAGTTAAAACCACAGACTGATTTTCATGATGAGAACAGATACAAAACTTCTAAATGTGAGATTGACAAGTCTGGGTTTGAGAGATGCCCCAGCATTGACAAGCAATGCCTATTCTTCCAGAGGACCCACTTTCAATTCCCAGCATCCACACCATATCTCACAGCTATCTGTAACTCCAGTTCCAGGGAATTGGATGCTCTTTTCTGGCCTCTGAGTATACCAAGCACACATATCATGCACAAGAATACATGTAGACAAATAACCATATATATATAATTAAAAATGATATTGGCAAAGAGAATTTAAGACCATAACAAAAAGTATATCCATGATGGCCCGTGTGGTTTCATGCAAGAATGCAGGGTAAGAGAAATGTATGTAAACCAATACATACAACAAATCAAATAAATGGAATAAAGAAATTCACATGATTATACCAATATACATGAACGACCACTAACACAATTGAACATTTGGACAATAATGATAAAAGTCAGGAGAGGCTAGGTATAGGTAGAGAATATGTCACAATTATACAAGCAATAAACAACAAGCCTACCATCTACATGTTCTAAAATGGAGAAAAAATATATTCTAACCATAATGATGAGAAAAAAAGGCAATCATGGTTCACTGTCTCCATACTTTTTAATAAAGAGCTGAAGTTCTAGATAGACCCAATAAGGTAAGAAGAATGTTAAAGCATACAAAGTGTGAGAGAACTCAGAATGCCCCTACTTAAAGATGGTAGGATTTTATCAGCTGTAAAAAGGTTGAGGCTCCACAAAATGTCTTAAAGCTGATAAACACTACAACAAATTAGCATTTCACAAATTTAACACCAAAATCAGTGATAACAAACTGAATAAAAAATCAATGAAAGAATCCCACTCACCTGCCCTAGGATAAAGAATCAAACTTGATAGACATCACCAGGTGAATGGATAAGGAAAATGTGGTATATACACAAAATGGAATATTACTCAATGTAAAGAAAAATGAAATAGTAAAAATTGCAAGTGAATTAATAGAACTAGAAGAAGTTTTACTCAATGAGGCCAGCTAGGATTAAAAAGCAAATGTGATATGCTGTCCTCATGTGTATATATTAGACTTTTGTATGTTCAATTAGGATTACACGAGGAAACCTAGAAATTAGACATGGTCTATTGTAGATGGACCCATTGACAGGAAGATAGGAAAATGTATGTAAAATTAATTCAGAGAAGGAGAATACTGGATGTTGACAGTTTCAATCATGGAAGGATTGGAGGCTAAAGGACAGAAGGATGAGTGCCAAATAAAAATGAAGGTCTATGAAAATAGCCTTATAGGAACCAAGATCTTGCAAATTAAGTAAAATATAATTTAAGGGGAGGTAGAACACAGGTGACAAGAAATAACACTGGAGCAATAAGTACTCTGGGCTAAGGTTTAAGTGGCAATGAAGGTAGAAGAATAAGTCAGAGCAGGGACTAAGGTGTAACTGAACATAAACTAAGGCTGTATGAAGGCTTGTGGAAGCGACTAGTTGGTCAAATAGTTTAAAAGGCATACTAAAAAGAGTTTGTTCAGAGGTACCTGGAATGTGTTGACTTATCTCATAACACATGAGATTTACATTGAAACTCCAAAACAATGGAAAGGATACCTACTTTTGAGTTATTGGTCAAGTAGGCCTCCATGTCACCCCAAATAACATAATCTATATCTTCACATTCTGGTTGTTTGTCATACATAAATGGTAAGACTATTTTGTTGAAGATACCACACAGTCTGGTTGCAGGGCATTTAGAACTCAATCCCTAGAAGACGAGGAATTTCTGCCTTTCATCATAATAAAAAGTTGTAGTTCTAGTCACTGGTCATGAAATACATCAAGAGTCTATCCAGTCTTGGACCTTTCCTATGACAACAGTGACCAGCCAGGCAAGCTGTCCACAATGGTTGGGTGGTAGTTATGTAAATAACCAACCTTTTTAGGAATGGATGGGAGACCTGTTCCAAGCAATGGATTAAATGTCTGATGCTATAAACCTTGTCAAAAGCTTATGCCTGGAATAGTCATAAGCTAGTTCAGGAGAATCAACTAGTGCTACTATTATTTACATTTATACTCATAGGTTTGTTCTGCTCTCATTGTAGGTCATATGATTTTTTTTCAAAGGGTAATGGTTAATGTAGAGACTCATAACTAGTTACCATGATAAGGATAAGCCAGAGTGAAGGCTCATCTGCAGATGGGTCATTTGCATTGACCTTCCACTACTGAAAGCTCAAGAAACAATGAGGAAGAATAGTCTGAAAACAATGTAAGAGTTTGAATCTGGAGAGAAGTACACTGAAATGTTCTTTTTGGGACATGGCATAACGGATGCACAGATCAACTCAGAACAGCTGTGTCTTACACTAGACTTCCACAAGCTCAAGCCAGTCAAGATGTAAGCATGAATGAGGAAACATCTCTCAAGGCCCCAGCACTAGATGAGGAGCAATAGGCCATGGCTGGTTGTGAAAGGAAGAGATTAATTTATCTGTGGGCTGTGGCTTAGGACAGATTGCTCATGTCCCAGAAAGTGTCTTCACACACATTCACAGATGGTCAGCCCTACTTGGACTCAGTGGGCTCTTAATAGTAATATTAAGAGCCAGACAGTGGTGGCACAAACCTTTAATCTCAGAACTCAGGAGGTAGAGACAGGCAGATCTCTGTGAGTTCGAGGCCAGCCTGCTCTACAGAGTGAGTTCCAGGAAAGGTGCAAAGCTATACAGAAAAACACTGTCTCAGAAAACAAAAACAAAACCAAAACCAAAAGTAATTTTAAGAGACATTAAACAAAGAAGAAGAAGAAGAAGAAGAAGAAGAAGAAGAAGAAGAAGAAGAAGAAGAAGAAGAAGAGGAAGAGGAAGAGGAAGAGGAAGAGGAAGAGGAAGAGGAAGAAGAAGAAGGAGGGGAAGGAGGAGGAGAAGAGGGAGGAGAGAGAGAGAGAGAGGAGGAGGAGGGGGAGGAGGAGGAGGATGAGTTCAACCAGCACAAGGTGGAGATAGTCAGTGGTGAATGTAGTTTTCAAAGAAGAAATAATAAGAATATATATAAAAAAATTTACGTTCTATGTATTAATTCTAGAAGACATACTAAATTTAACCATATTTGGCCTATGGAACATTACCGTGGAAACAGCTTAAATGTGCAATGTAAACTGAAGTATATACTTACAAATGGTCGCTTAGTTTTTCTAGCACTGTGCGGCCTCTGCTCTTCTGAGGTATGCTCTTGGTCTTCCATGATGGATGCTGTTAACAAGTGCATATATTTCACTAGAGCAAAGTACAATGAACATTTAGGGGAAAAGCTGTCCATTGCTATAATGAAGACACATTAGGGATGAGAAAATATTTATTTTCATTTTCCCAAGCAATAGTTTGAATTAAGTATAAACTGCAGTGGAAAAATTTAACTTATCTTCTCTATTTAATAAAGAATTTCTCATAAAAACAGGTGTTTGAGTATGTTTTCTCTCTGAACAGAGGTTTGGGAAGCAGACCCCACTGTATGGGGGTTCACTTCACTTACATATTCAGATTGATCTCATATATTTCTGAAGATAAAGCAAATGAAATATGGACAATGAGAGGTGGGAGCAAGGACTCTGTCTTTGACAAACAAAATCTTATCTGTTGCTCAGATTTGATAATGTGTGTGTGTGTGTTATTACCAATCTACTAATCCTTTTGCTTCCTATATGTGTAGTTGTCTGTCTATTACAGATAGTGTTCTGTTCTATACACAATCACTCTATAGAACAAGTATATTTTAAAATGTAATACTTACTTCTCTCCTGATGCATTATTACATTCTTTTCTGCATCATTGTCCATATTGGATGAGTCGGGAGCTTTTGTGGAAGATTTCTGTGGTCCATTAGGGTCAGACACACTCTATCAACAGGAGTATTGGTAACATATGTTAGAAAGGTCTTATTTGATTTCTAAGAACATACTTGAATTCTTAATTTTGTGACAAGTGTTCTTGAAATTCTATGTAGTATATATTGAAGACAAAGACATTTTAATAGCAAATCTGTTGTGCACAGTAAAGTTTAAATCTATCCTTCATTTTTCATGGCACTTCACTATGTAAGAGGTACAAAGAAAAAAGGAAACACATTCAGAGGATTTGACCTGATGCACAATATTAACAAAACAAAAGCAACTACTTTTATGTAAGAACTGTTAATGCTATTTATATTCCCAAATGAATTTGGAGGATATTTATAAAATAAAGAATTGCCTACCCTATTATCAGGAAAATTTCTTTGGACAGTGTGGTACTTTGAATGCAAATGGGCCCCATAAGCTTATAGGAAGTGTCACTATCAGAAGGTTTGGCCTTGTTGGCGGTGGTGTGACCTTGTTGGGGGAAGTTTGTCTCTGTGGGGGCCATTTGAGGTCTCCTGTGCTCAAGTTACACCCAGAGTAGACACAGGCTCTTTTAGTTCTTGCTGATCAGGATGAGAACTCTCAGCTCCTTATCCAGGACCATGTCTGCCTGCATGCTGCCATGTCCCACCATGATGATGGTGGACAAAACCTGTGAAACAGGAATCCATCCCAATGAAATGGTTCCCTAAGAGGAGTAGCCATGGTCATGGTATCTCTTCCCAGCAATAGAAACCATAACTAATACAAACAGTATTGATTTCTAGTCTCCTATTGGTCTCCCTTTAATTTTGTTCTCCTGATGTATTGCTCCAGCTTATAGATTGAGCACAACATTGAAAAGGATTCAAGATGATAAACAAATTTGTCTCTTATGACCTCAAGGGAGTCATGTTTTCATCTATTGAAGAAGACATTGGCTGTGAGTTTCCCATTATATAATTTTTATTGTGTTGAGATATGCTCCTTTTCTTACACTCTCTGGATTATTATCATGATGGTATATATGGTTTTTAGCAAGGGCCTTATCTACATGTATTGAGAAGATTAGGTGACTTTTTGTCTAAGTCTGTTTCTGTGCTTTGTTAAATCTGTTGACTTGTGTATTTCAAACAATCTCTGAATCTCTGAGATAAAAACAACTTGGTCATTGTACATTTGAACAACTGAACATGTGGAACTTAGTGAATAAAGTGAAGCAGAGACTAGGTGTGTGTAGAGAATATGTCACAATTGTACAAGCAGTAAACAACAAGTCTACCATCTACATGTTCTAAAATGCAGAAAAAATATTAATCTAACCACAACGAGAAGAAAAAAAGGCAATCATTGTTCACTGTCTCTACTCTTTTTATTAAAGAGCTGAAGTTCTAGATAGACCCAATAAGGTAACAATGATATTAAAGCACACAAAGTGTGAGAGAACTCAGAATGCCCCTACTTAAAGATGGTAGTATTTTATCAGCTGTAAAAGGGTTGAGGCTCCACAAAATGTCTTAAAGCTGATAAACACTACAACAAATTAGCATTTCACAAATTTAACACCAAAATCAGTGATGACAAACTGAATAAAAAAATCAATGAAAGAATCCCACTCACCTGCCCTAGATTATAGAATCAACCTTGATAGTCATCAGCATATGAAAGGATAAGGAAAATGTGGTATATACACACAATGGAATATTACTCAATGTAAAGAAAAATGAAATAGTAAAAATTGCAAGTAAATTAATAGAACTAGAAGAAGTTTTACTCAATGAGGCCAGCTAGGATTATAAAAGCAAATGTGATATGCTGTCCTCATGTGTAGATATTAGACTTTTTTATGCTCAAATAGAATTATACGAGGAAGCCTAAAAAATTAGACATGGTCTATTGTAGATGGACCCATTGAAAGGGAGATAGGAAAATATATGTAAAATTAAATCAGAGAAGGAGAATACTGGATGTTGACAGTTTCAGTCATGGAAGAATTGGAGGCTAAAGGACAGAAGGATGAGTGCCAAATAAAAATGAAGGTCTATGAAAAAAGCCTGATAGGAACCAGGATCTTGCAAATTAAGTAAAATATAATTTAAGGGGAGGTAGAACACAGGTGACAAGAAATAACACTGGAGCAATAAGTACTCTGGGCTAAGGTTTAAGTGGCAATGAAGGTAGAAGAATAAGTCAGAGCAGGGACTAATGTGTAACTGAACAAAGACTAAGGCTGTATGAAGGCTTGTGGAAGCGACTAGGTGGTCAAATCGTTTAAAATATATACTAAAAAGAGCTTGTTCAAGGTACCTGGAATGTGTTGACTTCCCTAATAAGGCATGAGATTTACATTGAAACTCCAAAACAAGGGAAAAGATACCTCCTTTTGAGTTATCGGTCAAGTAGGCCTCCATGTCACCCCAAATAACACAATATATTTCTACAATTTCTGGTTGTTTGTCATAACTAAATGGTAAGACTCTTTGGTTGAAGATACCACACAGTCTGGTTGCATGGCATTTAGAACTCAATCCCTAGCAGACGAGGAATTTCTGCCTTTCATCATAATAAAAGTTGTAATTCCAGTCACTGGTCATGAAATATATCAAGAGTCTACCCAGTCTTGGACCTTTCCTATGACAATAGTGACCAGCCTGGCAAGCTGTCCACAATGGTTGGGTGGTAGTTATGTAAATAACCAACCTTGTTAGGAATGGATGGGAGACCTGCACCAAGCAATGGATTAAATGTCTGATGCTGTAACCTTGTCATAAGCTTATGTCTGGAATAGTCATAAGCTAGTTCAGGAGAATCAACTAGTGCTATTATTATTTACATTTATACTCATAGGTTTGTTCTAATCTCATCGTTGGCAGATGATTTTTTTTCAGAGGGTAATGGTTAATGTAGAGACCCATAACTAGTTAACATGATAAGGATAAGCCAGTGTGAAGGTTCATCTGCAGATGGGTCATTTGCATTGACCTTCCACTACTGAAAGCTCAAGAAACAATGAGGAAGAATGGCCTGAAAACAATATAAGAGTTTGAATCTGGAGAGAAGTACACTGAAATGTTCTTTTTGGGACATGGCATAACGGATGCACAGATCAACTCAGAACAGCTGTGTCTTACACTAGACTTGCACAAGCTCAAGCCAGTCAAGATGCCAGCATGAATGAGGAAACATCTCTCAAGGCCCCAGCACTAGATGAGGAGCAATAGGCCATGACTGGTTGTGAAAGGAGGAGATTAATTTTTCTGTGGGCTGTGGCTTAGGACAGATAGCTCATGTCCTAGAAAGTGTCTTCACACACATTCACAGATGGACAGCCCTACTTGGACTCAGTGGGCTATTAATAGTAATTTTAAGAGCCCGGCAGTGGTGGCACACACCTTTAATCCCAGCACTCAGGAGGCAGAGATGGGCAGATCTCTGTGAGTTTGAGGCCAGCCTGGTCTACAGAGTGAGTTCCAGGAAAGGTGCAAGCTACACAGAAAAACACTGTCTCAGAAAACAAAAACGAAAACAAAAGTAAATTTTAAGAGACATTAAGCAAAGAAGAAGAAGAGGAAGAAGAACAAGAAGAAGAAAAAGAAGAAGAAGAAGAAGAAGAAGAAGAAGAAGAAGAAGAAGAAGAAGAAGAAGAAGAAGAATGATGAGTTCCACCAGCACAAGATGGAAGGAGTCAGTGGTGAATGTACTCTTCAAAGAATAAATAGTAAGAACACTTAAAAAAAATGTTTACATTCTATGTATTAATTCTAGAAGACATACTAAATTTAACCTTATTTGGCCTATGGAAGATTACTGTGGAAACAGCATAAATGTGCAATGTAAACTGAAGTATATACTTACAAATGGCCGCTTAGTTTTTCTTGCACTGTGCTGCCTCTGCTCTTCTGAGGCATGTTCTTGGTCTTCCATGACAGATGCTGTTAACAAGTGCACATATTTCACTAAGCAAAGTACAATGAACATTTAGGGGAATAGCTGTCCATTGCTATAATGAAGACACATTAGGGATGAGAAAATACTTACTTTCATTTTCCCAAGCAAAAGTTTGAATTAAGTATAAACTGCAGTGGAAAAATTTAACTTATCTTCTCTATTTAATAAAGAATCTCTCTTAAAAACAGGTGTTTGAGTATGGTTTTTCTCTGAACAGAGGTTTAGGAAGCAGCCCCCACTGTATGGGAGTTTCCTTCACTTACATATTCAGATTGATCTCATATATTTCTGAAGATAAAGCAAATGAAATATGGGAGCAAGGACTCTGTCTTTGACAAACAAAATCTTATCTGTTGCTCAGATTTGATAATGTGTGTGTGTGTTATTACCAATCTACTAATCCTTTTGCTTCCTATATGTGTAGTTGTCTGTCTATTACAGATAGTGTTCTGTTCTATACACAATCACTCTATAGAACAAGTATATTTTAAAATGTAATACTTACTTCTCTCCTGATGCATTATTACATTCTTTTCTGCATCATTGTCCATATTGGATGAGTCGGGAGCTTTTGTGGAAGATTTCTGTGGTCCATTAGGGTCAGACACACTCTATCAACAGGAGTATTGGTAACATATGTTAGAAAGGTCTTATTTGATTTCTAAGAACATACTTGAATTCTTAATTTTGTGACAAGTGTTCTTGAAATTCTATGTAGTATATATTGAAGACAAAGACATTTTAATAGCAAATCTATTGTGCACAGTAAAGTTTAAATCTATCCTTCATTTTTCATGGCACTTCACTATGTAAGAGGTACAAAGAAAAAAGGAAACACATTCAGAGGATTTGACCTGATGCACAATATTAACAAAACAAAAGCAACTACTTTTATGTAAGAACTGTTAATGCTATTTATATTCCCAAATGAATTTGGAGGATATTTATAAAATAAAGAATTGCCTACCCTATTATCAGGAAAATTTCTTTGGACAGTGTGGTACTTTGAATGCAAATGGGCCCCATAAGCTTATAGGAAGTGTCACTATCAGAAGGTTTGGCCTTGTTGGCGGTGGTGTGACCTTGTTGGGGGAAGTTTGTCTCTGTGGGGGCCATTTGAGGTCTCCTGTGCTCAAGTTACACCCAGAGTAGACACAGGCTCTTTTAGTGCTTGCTGATCAGGATGAGAACTCTCAGCTCCTTATCCAGGACCATGTCTGCCTGCGTGCTGCCATGTCCCACCATGATGATGGTGGACAAAACCTGTGAAACAGGAATCCATCCCAATGAAGTGGTTCCCTAAGAGGAGTAGCCATGGTCATGGTATCTCTTCCCAGCAATAGAAACCATAACTAATACAAACAGTATTGATTTCTAGTCTCCTATTGGTCTCCCTTTAATTTTGTTCTCCTGATGTATTGCTCCAGCTAATAGATTGAGCACAACATTGAAAAGGATTCAAGATGAGAGACAAACCTGTCTCTTATGACCTCAAGGCACTCATGTTTTCTTCTATTGAAGAAGACGTTGGCTCTGAGTTTCTCCTTATATAATTGTTATTGTGTTGAGATATGCTCCTTTTCTTACACTCTCTGGCTTATTATCGTGATGGTATATTGGATTTTGGCAAGGGCCTTATCTACATGTATTGAGAAGATTAGGTGACTTTTTGTCTAAGTCTGTTTCTGTGCTTTGTTAAATCTGTTGAGTTGTGTATTTCAAACAATCTCTGCTTCTCTGAGATAAAAACAACTTGGTCATTGAACATTTGAACAATTGAACATGTGGAACTTAGTGATAAAAGTTAAGGAGAGGCACAGCTAACAGAGCCGCGTTCCGGAAGGCAGCGCCTGCCCCGAGCTCTCTGCCTCCCCCTGCCCGCCAGCCCGAGCCCAGCCCGCGGCCCCAGCAGCAGCCTGCAGA
Source organism: Peromyscus eremicus (assembly GCF_949786415.1). Lineage (NCBI taxonomy): Eukaryota > Metazoa > Chordata > Mammalia > Rodentia > Cricetidae > Peromyscus > Peromyscus eremicus. Next base: position 14,648,848 of record NC_081421.1, on the reverse strand, counting down.
GCAGCCCCAGCAGCAGCGCCATGGCCAGGTGGAATGCCTACATGGACAGCCTCATGGAGGACGGGACCTGTCAGGACGCGGCCATCCTAGGCTACAAGGACTCGCCCTCCGTCTGGGCCGCCGTCCCCAGGAAGACCTTCCTTAGCATTACGCCAGCTGAGGTTGGTGTCCTGGTAGGCAAAGACCGGTCAAGTTTTTTCGTGAATGGGCTGACACTTGGGGGCCAGAAATGTTCTGTGATCCGGGACTCACTGCTGCAGGATGGGGAATTTACAATGGATCTTCCTACCAAGAGCACCAGAGGAGCCCCAACCTTCAATGTCACTGTCACCATGACTGCCAAGACGCTAGTCCTGCTGATGGGCAAAGAAGGTGTCCATGGTGGTTTGATCAACAAGAAATGTTATGAAATGGCCTCCCACCTGCGGCGTTCCCAGTACTGACCTCATCTGTCCCCTCCCCCACCGCTCCCTTCAGCTTTTGCACCCCTTCTTTCCATACACACACAGACACACACACACACACACACCCCATTATTTTTTTTGGGCCATTACCCCATTTCCCTTATTGCTGCCAAAACCACATGGGCCGGGGGCTGGGGCTGGACAGACAGATACCTCCCCTTACCCATACCCCCTCCTGAGTGTGTTTGAAAAAATTTTTTGGTTTTTTTTTCTTTCTTTTTTTTTTTTTCTGAATAAAAAAGATTCTACTAAAAAAAAAAGTTAAGGAGAGGCTAGGTATGCGTAGAGAACATGTCACAATTATACAAGCAATAAGCAACAAGCCTACAGTCTACATCTTCTAAATTGGAGAAAAAAATATTAATCTAAAATTATGATGAGAAAAAAGGCAATCATTGTTTAATGTCTCTATACATTTTAATAAAGAGCTGAAGTTCTAGATAGATCCAATAAGGTAAGAAGAATATTAAAGTATACAAAGTGTGAGAGAATTCAGAATGCCCCTACTTAAAGATGGCAAAATTTTATCAGCTGTAAAAGAGTTGAAGCTCCACAAAATGTCTTAAAGCTGATAAACACTACAACAAATTAGCATTTCACAAATTTAACACCAAAATCAGTGATGACAAACTGAATAAAAATCAATGAAAGAATCCCACTCACCTGCCCTAGGTTATAGAATCAACCTTGATAGTCATCAGCAGATGAAAGGATAAGGAAAATGTGGTATATACACACAATGGAATATTACTCAATGTAAAGAAAAATGAAATCGTAAAAATTGCAAGTGAATTAATGGAACTAGAAGAAGTTTTACTCAATGAGGCCAGTTAGGATTAAAAAAGCAAATGTGATATGCTGTCCTCATGTGTAGATATTAGACTTTTGTATGTTCAATTAGGATTACATGAGGAAACCTAGAAATTAGACATGGTCTATTGTAGAAGGACCCATTGAAAGGGAGATAGGAAAATTTATGTAAAATTAAATCAGAGAAGGAGAATACTGGATGTTGACAGTTTCAATCATGGAAGAATTGGAGGCTAAAGGACAGAAGGATGAGTGCCAAATAAAAATGAAGGTCTATGAAGAAAGCCTTATAGGAACCGAGATGTTGCAAATTAAGTAAAATATAATTTAAGGGGAGGTAGAACACAGGTGACAAGAAATAACACTGGAGCAATAAGTACTCTGGGCTAAGGTTTAAGTGGCAATGAAAGTAGAAGCATAAGTCAGAGCAGGGACTAAGGTGTAACTGAACATAAACTAAGACTGTATGAAGGCTTGTGGAAGCGACTAGTTGGTCAAATAGTTTAAAAGACATACTAAAAAGAGTTTGTTCAGAGGTACCTGGAATGTGTTGACCTATCTCATGAGACATGAGATTTACATTGAAACTCCAAAACAAGGGACGGCATACCTCCTTTTGAGTTGTCTGTCAAGTAGGCCCCCATGTCATCCCAAATAACAATCTATTACTACACATTCTGGTTGTTTGTCATAACTAAATGGTAAGACTCTCTTGTTGAAGATACCACACAGTCTGGTTGCAGGGCATTTAGAACTCAATCTCTAGCAGACAAGGAATTTCTGCCTTTCATCATAATAAAAGTTGTAATTCCAGCAACTGGTCATGAAATACATCAAGAGTCTATCAGGTCTTGGACCTTTCCTATGACAACAGTGACCAGCCAAGCAAGTGTCCGCAATGGTTGTGTGGTAGTTATGTAAATAACCAACCTTGTTAGGAATGGATGGTAGACCTGCTCCAAGCAATGGATTAAATGTCTGATGCTGTAACCTTGTCAAATGCTTATGTTAGGAGTAGTCATAAGCTAGTCCAGGAAAATCAACTAGTGCTATTTTTATTTATGTTATATACCCATAGGTTTGTTCTGCTCTCATTGTTGGTCATATGATTTTTTCAGAGGGTAACGGTTAATGTTAATATTAACTAGTTAACATGATAAGGATAAGCCAGTGTATAACCAACCTTGTTAGGAATGGATGGTAGACCTGCTCCAAGCAATGGATTAAATGTCTGATGCTGTAACCTTGTCAAATGCTTATGTTAGGAGTAGTCATAAGCTAGTCCAGGAAAATCAACTAGTGCTATTTTTATTTATGTTATATACCCATAGGTTTGTTCTGCTCTCATTGTGGTCATATGATTTTTTCAGAGGGTAATGGTTAATGTTAATATTAACTAGTTAACATGATAAGGATAAGCCAGTGTGAAGGTTCATCTGCAGATGGGTCATTTGCATTGACCTTCCGCTACTGAAAGCTCAAGAAACAATGAGGAAGAATGGCCTGAAAACAATATAAGAGTTTGAATCTGGAGAGAAGTACACTGAAATGTTCTTTTTGGGACATGGCATAACGGATGCACAGATCAACTCAGAACAGCTGTGTCTTACACTAGACTTGCACAAGCTCAAGCCAGTCAAGATGCCAGCATGAATGAGGAAACATCTCTCAAGGCCCCAGCACTAGATGAGGAGCAATAGGCCATGACTGGTTGTGAAAGGAGGAGATTAATTTTTCTGTGGGCTGTGGCTTAGGACAGATAGCTCATGTCCTAGAAAGTGTCTTCACACACATTCACAGATGGACAGCCCTACTTGGACTCAGTGGGCTATTAATAGTAATTTTAAGAGCCCGGCAGTGGTGGCACACACCTTTAATCCCAGCACTCAGGAGGCAGAGATGGGCAGATCTCTGTGAGTTTGAGGCCAGCCTGGTCTACAGAGTGAGTTCCAGGAAAGGTGCAAGCTACACAGAAAAACACTGTCTCAGAAAACAAAAATGAAAACAAAAGTAAATTTTAAGAGACATTAAGCAAAGAAGAAGAAGAGGAAGAAGAACAAGAAGAAGAAAAAGAAGAAGAAGAAGAAGAAAAAGAAGAAGAAGAAGAAGAAGAAGAAGAAGAAGAAGAAGAAGAAGAAGAAGAAGAAGAAGAAGAAGAAGAAGAATGATGAGTTCCACCAGCACAAGATGGAAGGAGTCAGTGGTGAATGTACTCTTCAAAGAATAAATAGTAAGAACACTTAAAAAAAATGTTTACATTCTATGTATTAATTCTAGAAGACATACTAAATTTAACCTTATTTTAACCTTATTTGGCCTATGGAACACTACTGTGGAAACAGCATAAATGTGCAATGTAAACTGAAGTATATACTTACAAATGGCCGCTTAGTTTTTCTTGCACTGTGCTGCCTCTGCTCTTCTGAGGCATGTTCTTGGTCTTCCATGACAGATGCTGTTAACAAGTGCACATATTTCACTAAGCAAAGTACAATGAAATTTAGGGGAATAGCTGTCCATTGCTATAATGAAGACACATTAGGGATGAGAAAATACTTACTTTCATTTTCCCAAGCAAAAGTTTGAATTAAGTATAAACTGCAGTGGAAAAATTTAACTTATCTTCTCTATTTAATAAAGAATCTCTCTTAAAAACAGGTGTTTGAGTATGGTTTTTCTCTGAACAGAGGTTTAGGAAGCAGCCCCCACTGTATGGGAGTTTCCTTCACTTACATATTCAGATTGATCTCATATATTTCTGAAGATAAAGCAAATGAAATATGGACACCTGAGAGGTGGGAGCAAGGACTCTGTCTTTGACAAACAAAATCTTATCTGTTGCTCAGATTTGATAATGTGTGTGTGTGTGTTATTACCAATCTACTAATCCTTTTGCTTCCTATATGTGTAGTTGTCTGTCTATTACAGATAGTGTTCTGTTCTATACACAATCACTCTATAGAACAAGTATATTTTAAAATGTAATACTTACTTCTCTCCTGATGCATTATTACATTCTTTTCTGCATCATTGTCCATATTGGATGAGTCGGGAGCTTTTGTGGAAGATTTCTGTGGTCCATTAGGGTCAGACACACTCTATCAACAGGAGTATTGGTAACATATGTTAGAAAGGTCTTATTTGATTTCTAAGAACATACTTGAATTCTTAATTTTGTGACAAGTGTTCTTGAAATTCTATGTAGTATATATTGAAGACAAAGACATTTTAATAGCAAATCTATTGTGCACAGTAAAGTTTAAATCTATCCTTCATTTTTCATGGCACTTCACTATGTAAGAGGTACAAAGAAAAAAGGAAACACATTCAGAGGATTTGACCTGATGCACAATATTAACAAAACAAAAGCAACTACTTTTATGTAAGAACTGTTAATGCTATTAATATTCCCAAATGAATTTGGAGGATATTTATAAAATAAAGAATTGCCTACCCTATTATCAGGAAAATTTCTTTGGACAGTGTGGTACTTTGAATGCAAATGGGCCCCATAAGCTTATAGGAAGTGTCACTATCAGAAGGTTTGGCCTTGTTGGCGGTGGTGTGACCTTGTTGGGGGAAGTTTGTCTCTGTGGGGGCCATTTGAGGTCTCCTGTGCTCAAGTTACACCCAGAGTAGACACAGGCTCTTTTAGTGCTTGCTGATCAGGATGAGAACTCTCAGCTCCTTATCCAGGACCATGTCTGCCTGCGTGCTGCCATGTCCCACCATGATGATGGTGGACAAAACCTGTGAAACAGGAATCCGTCCCAATGAAGTGGTTCCCTAAGAGGAGTAGCCATGGTCATGGTATCTCTTCCCAGCAATAGAAACCATAACTAATACAAACAGTATTGATTTCTAGTCTCCTATTGGTCTCCCTTTAATTTTGTTCTCCTGATGTATTGCTCCAGCTAATAGATTGAGCACAACATTGAAAAGGATTCAAGATGAGAGACAAACCTGTCTCTTATGACCTCAAGGCACTCATGTTTTCTTCTATTGAAGAAGACGTTGGCTCTGAGTTTCTCCTTATATAATTGTTATTGTGTTGAGATATGCTCCTTTTCTTACACTCTCTGGCTTATTATCGTGATGGTATATTGGATTTTGGCAAGGGCCTTATCTACATGTATTGAGAAGATTAGGTGACTTTTTGTCTAAGTCTGTTTCTGTGCTTTGTTAAATCTGTTGACTTGTGTATTTCAAACCATCTCTGCTTCTCTGAGATAAAAACAACTTGGTCATTGAACATTTGAACAATTGAACATGTGGAACTTAGTGATAAAAGTTAAGGAGAGGCACAGCTAACAGAGCCGCATTCCGGAAGGCAGCGCCTGCCCCGAGCTCTCTGCCTCCCCCTGCCCGCCAGCCCGAGCCCAGCCCGCGGCCCCAGCAGCAGCCCGCAGAGCAGCCCCAGCAGCAGCGCCATGGCCAGGTGGAATGCCTACATGGACAGCCTCATGGAGGACGGGACCTGTCAGGACGAGGCCATCCTAGGCTACAAGGACTCGCCCTCCGTCTGGGCCGCCGTCCCCAGGAAGACCTTCCTTAGCATTACGCCAGCTGAGGTTGGTGTCCTGGTAGGCAAAGACCGGTCAAGTTTTTTCGTGAATGGGCTGACACTTGGGGGCCAGAAATGTTCTGTGATCCGGGACTCACTGCTGCAGGATGGGGAATTTACAATGGATCTTCCTACCAAGAGCACCAGAGGAGCCCCAACCTTCAATGTCACTGTCACCATGACTGCCAAGACGCTAGTCCTGCTGATGGGCAAAGAAGGTGTCCATGGTGGTTTGATCAACAAGAAATGTTATGAAATGGCCTCCCACCTGCGGCGTTCCCAGTACTGACCTCATCTGTCCCCTCCCCCACCGCTCCCTTCAGCTTTTGCACCCCTTCTTTCCATACACACACAGACACACACACACACACACACCCCATTATTTTTTTTGGGCCATTACCCCATTTCCCTTATTGCTGCCAAAACCACATGGGCCGGGGGCTGGGGCTGGACAGACAGATACCTCCCCTTACCCATACCCCCTCCTGAGTGTGTTTGGAAACATTTTTTGTTTTTTTTTCTTTCTTTTTTTTTTTTTTTTTTTTCTGAATAAAAAAGATTCTACTAAAAAAAAAAGTTAAGGAGAGGCTAGGTATGCGTAGAGAACATGTCACAATTATACAAGCAATAAGCAACAAGCCTACAGTCTACATCTTCTAAATTGGAGAAAAAAATATTAATCTAAAATTATGATGAGAAAAAAGGCAATCATTGTTTAATGTCTCTATACATTTTAATAAAGAGCTGAAGTTCTAGATAGATCCAATAAGGTAAGAAGAATATTAAAGTATACAAAGTGTGAGAGAATTCAGAATGCCCCTACTTAAAGATGGCAAAATTTTATCAGCTGTAAAAGAGTTGAGGCTCCACAAAATGTCTTATAGCTGATAAACACTACAACAAATTAGCATTTCACAAATTTAACACCAAAATCAGTGATGACAAACTGAATAAAAAATCAATGAAAGAATCCCACTCACCTGCCCTAGGTTATAGAATCAACCTTGATAGTCATCAGCAGATGAAAGGATAAGGAAAATGTGGTATATACACACAATGGAATATTACTCAATGTAAAGAAAAATGAAATCGTAAAAATTGCAAGTGAATTAATAGAACTAGAAGAAGTTTTACTCAATGAGGCCAGTTAGGATTAAAAAAGCAAATGTGATATGCTGTCCTCATGTGTAGATATTAGACTTTTGTATGTTCAATTAGGATTACATGAGGAAACCTAGAAATTAGACATGGTCTATTGTAGAAGGACCCATTGAAAGGGAGATAGGAAAATTTATGTAAAATTAAATCAGAGAAGGAGAATACTGGATGTTGACAGTTTCAATCATGGAAGAATTGGAGGCTAAAGGACAGAAGGATGAGTGCCAAATAAAAATGAAGGTCTATGAAGAAAGCCTTATAGGAACCGAGATGTTGCAAATTAAGTAAAATATAATTTAAGGGGAGGTAGAACACAGGTGACAAGAAATAACACTGGAGCAATAAGTACTCTGGGCTAAGGTTTAAGTGGCAATGAAAGTAGAAGCATAAGTCAGAGCAGGGACTAAGGTGTAACTGAACATAAACTAAGACTGTATGAAGGCTTGTGGAAGCGACTAGTTGGTCAAATAGTTTAAAAGACATACTAAAAAGAGTTTGTTCAGAGGTACCTGGAATGTGTTGACCTATCTCATGAGACATGAGATTTACATTGAAACTCCAAAACAAGGGACGGCATACCTCCTTTTGAGTTGTCTGTCAAGTAGGCCCCCATGTCATCCCAAATAACAATCTATTACTACACATTCTGGTTGTTTGTCATAACTAAATGGTAGGACTCTCTTGTTGAAGATACCACACAGTCTGGTTGCAGGGCATTTAGAACTCAATCTCTAGCAGACAAGGAATTTCTGCCTTTCATCATAATAAAAGTTGTAATTCCAGCAACTGGTCATGAAATACATCAAGAGTCTATCAGGTCTTGGACCTTTCCTATGACAACAGTGACCAGCCAAGCAAGTGTCCGCAATGGTTGTGTGGTAGTTATGTAAATAACCAACCTTGTTAGGAATGGATGGTAGACCTGCTCCAAGCAATGGATTAAATGTCTGATGCTGTAACCTTGTCAAATGCTTATGTTAGGAGTAGTCATAAGCTAGTCCAGGAAAATCAACTAGTGCTATTTTTATTTATGTTATATACCCATAGGTTTGTTCTGCTCTCATTGTTGGTCATATGATTTTTTCAGAGGGTAATGGTTAATGTTAATATTAACTAGTTAACATGATAAGGATAAGCCAGTGTATAACCAACCTTGTTAGGAATGGATGGTAGGCCTGCTCCAAGCAATGGATTAAATGTCTGATGCTGTAACCTTGTCAAATGCTTATGTTAGGAGTAGTCATAAGCTAGTCCAGGAAAATCAACTAGTGCTATTTTTATTTATGTTATATACCCATAGGTTTGTTCTGCTCTCATTGTTGGTCATATGATTTTTTCAGAGGGTAATGGTTAATGTTAATATTAACTAGTTAACATGATAAGGATAAGCCAGTGTGAAGGTTCATCTGCAGATGGGTCATTTGCATTGACCTTCCACTACTGAAAGCTCAAGAAACAATGAGGAAGAATGGCCTGAAAACAATATAAGAGTTTGAATCTGGAGAGAAGTACACTGAAATGTTCTTTTTGGGACATGGCATAACAGATGCACAGATCAACTCAGAACAGCTGTGTCTTACACTAGACTTGCACAAGCTCAAGCCAGTCAAGATGCCAGCATGAATGAGGAAACATCTCTCAAGGCCCCAGCACTAGATGAGGAGCAATAGGCCATGACTGGTTGTGAAAGGAGGAGATTAATTTTTCTGTGGGCTGTGGCTTAGGACAGATAGCTCATGTCCTAGAAAGTGTCTTCACACACATTCACAGATGGACAGCCCTACTTGGACTCAGTGGGCTATTAATAGTAATTTTAAGAGCCCGGCAGTGGTGGCACACACCTTTAATCCCAGCACTCAGGAGGCAGAGATGGGCAGATCTCTGTGAGTTTGAGGCCAGCCTGGTCTACAGAGTGAGTTCCAGGAAAGGTGCAAGCTACACAGAAAAACACTGTCTCAGAAAACAAAAACGAAAACAAAAGTAAATTTTAAGAGACATTAAGCAAAGAAGAAGAAGAGGAAGAAGAACAAGAAGAAGAAAAAGAAGAAGAAGAAGAAGAAGAAGAAGAAGAAGAAGAAGAAGAAGAAGAAGAAGAAGAAGAAGAATGATGAGTTCCACCAGCACAAGATGGAAGGAGTCAGTGGTGAATGTACTCTTCAAAGAATAAATAGTAAGAACACTTAAAAAAAAGTTTACATTCTATGTATTAATTCTAGAAGACATACTAAATTTAACCTTATTTTAACCTTATTTGGCCTATGGAACACTACTGTGGAAACAGCATAAATGTGCAATGTAAACTGAAGTATATACTTACAAATGGCCGCTTAGTTTTTCTTGCACTGTGCTGCCTCTGCTCTTCTGAGGCATGTTCTTGGTCTTCCATGACAGATGCTGTTAACAAGTGCACATATTTCACTAAGCAAAGTACAATGAAATTTAGGGGAATAGCTGTCCATTGCTATAATGAAGACACATTAGGGATGAGAAAATACTTACTTTCATTTTCCCAAGCAAAAGTTTGAATTAAGTATAAACTGCAGTGGAAAAATTTAACTTATCTTCTCTATTTAATAAAGAATCTCTCTTAAAAACAGGTGTTTGAGTATGGTTTTTCTCTGAACAGAGGTTTAGGAAGCAGCCCCCACTGTATGGGAGTTTCCTTCACTTACATATTCAGATTGATCTCATATATTTCTGAAGATAAAGCAAATGAAATATGGACACCTGAGAGGTGGGAGCAAGGACTCTGTCTTTGACAAACAAAATCTTATCTGTTGCTCAGATTTGATAATGTGTGTGTGTGTGTTATTACCAATCTACTAATCCTTTTGCTTCCTATATGTGTAGTTGTCTGTCTATTACAGATAGTGTTCTGTTCTATACACAATCACTCTATAGAACAAGTATATTTTAAAATGTAATGCTTAACTTCTCTCCTGATGCATTATTACATTCTTTTCTGCATCATTGTCCATATTGGATGAGTCGGGAGCTTTTGTGGAAGATTTCTGTGGTCCATTAGGGTCAGACACACTCTATCAACAGGAGTATTGGTAACATATGTTAGAAAGGTCTTATTTGATTTCTAAGAACATACTTGAATTCTTAATTTTGTGACAAGTGTTCTTGAAATTCTATGTAGTATATATTGAAGACAAAGACATTTTAATAGCAAATCTATTGTGCACAGTAAAGTTTAAATCTATCCTTCATTTTTCATGGCACTTCACTATGTAAGAGGTACAAAGAAAAAAGGAAACACATTCAGAGGATTTGACCTGATGCACAATATTAACAAAACAAAAGCAACTACTTTTATGTAAGAACTGTTAATGCTATTTATATTCCCAAATGAATTTGGAGGATATTTATAAAATAAAGAATTGCCTACCCTATTATCAGGAAAATTTCTTTGGACAGTGTGGTACTTTGAATGCAAATGGGCCCCATAAGCTTATAGGAAGTGTCACTATCAGAAGGTTTGGCCTTGTTGGCGGTGGTGTGACCTTGTTGGGGGAAGTTTGTCTCTGTGGGGGCCATTTGAGGTCTCCTGTGCTCAAGTTACACCCAGAGTAGACACAGGCTCTTTTAGTGCTTGCTGATCAGGATGAGAACTCTCAGCTCCTTATCCAGGACCATGTCTGCCTGCATGCTGCCATGTCCCACCATGATGATGGTGGACAAAACCTGTGAAACAGGAATCCATCCCAATGAAGTGGTTCCCTAAGAGGAGTAGCCATGGTCATGGTATCTCTTCCCAGCAATAGAAACCATAACTAATACAAACAGTATTGATTTCTAGTCTCCTATTGGTCTCCCTTTAATTTTGTTCTCCTGATGTATTGCTCCAGCTAATAGATTGAGCACAACATTGAAAAGGATTCAAGATGAGAGACAAACCTGTCTCTTATGACCTCAAGGCACTCATGTTTTCTTCTATTGAAGAAGACGTTGGCTCTGAGTTTCTCCTTATATAATTGTTATTGTGTTGAGATATGCTCCTTTTCTTACACTCTCTGGCTTATTATCGTGATGGTATATTGGATTTTGGCAAGGGCCTTATCTACATGTATTGAGAAGATTAGGTGACTTTTTGTCTAAGTCTGTTTCTGTGCTTTGTTAAATCTGTTGACTTGTGTATTTCAAACCATCTCTGCATCTCTGAGATATAAAAATAAGTTGTTCATGGTGGATCATTGTACCTACAGTTTTCCTGCCTGGCCCACACTCAGGACAAATCTCTCTCACCTGCCAGTCCCACAGCCGCTCAGACCCAACCAAGTAAACACAGAGACTTATATTGCTTACAAAGTGTATGGCCGTACCAGGCTTCTTGCTAACTGTTCTTCCAGCTTAAATTAATCCATTTCTATGAATCTATACCTTGCCACGTGGATCGTGGCTTACTGGCATCTTCACATGCTGTTTGTCATCTTGGCGGCTGGCAGTGTCTCTGACTCAGCCTTCCACATCCCAGCTTTATTCTCCTCCTTGTCCCGCCTGTACTTCCTCCTGCCTGACTACTGGCCAATCAGTGTTTTATTTACCAACCAATCAGAGCAACACATTTGCCATACAGAACATCCCAGAGCAGACCATCTTTTTGGGGTGTGTCTAGTTTAGCTTTGAAAGTTATTTTATTGAGTATTTTTGAATTTCTGTTCAAAGGCTTTTGTAAATTCTGTTGGTTGCTCTCCTGATCTGTGACATCCAGGGCTTAATATCACAGCATATAGTAAATATTCACTACAAGTGAATTACAACTTTTTGGTTTTATTTTAAATTTATTTGTTTATTTCACATCCCAACCACAGCTTTCCACCCCACCTCTACTTCCTGTGTCTCTCCCTACACTGTCCCCCATGCACTACTCAGTTTCTATTCATAAAAAGGCAGGCTTCCCATGAATTTCAACAAAACATGGCATCACAAGTTCCAGTAAGACTAAACACAAATGCTTGCTTTAAAGCTGGGCAAGGGACCCAAGTATGAAGAATAGATCCCTAAAGCCAGCAAAACAATTAGAGAAAACTTCTGCTTTCACTTTTAAGAGTACTACAAGAAGGAAGATCTACCCAACTGCCACATATATGCAGAGGGCCTAGGTCAGTCCGTGAAGGCACTCTGGATGTCACTTCAGTCTCAATGAGCTCCTATGAGCCCAGGTTAGTTGAATCTGTGGGTTTTCATATGATGTCCTTGACCCCTCTGACTCCTCTAATCCTTAATCCCATTCTTCAGCAGGTTTCCCCCAGGCTAGGCCTAAATTTTGGCTGCAGGTCTCTGTATCTGTTTCCTTCAGGTGTTGGGTGAAGCCTGTCTGATGACAATTGAGCTAGGGCACAATCAAGTTTGTATTCTGGTTCTGGGTACCTCACTCAGGATGTTTTTTTCCAGTTCCACACATTTGCCTGAAAATTTCTTTCCTTTTTCTTTTTTTGGTTTGATTTTGGTTTTTGTTTGTTTTCAATTCTTTTATTTATTTATTTATTTGTTTGTTTGTTTGATTTTACATCCTAACCACAATTTCTGCCCTCTCTTCACCTGCCTTTCAGTCCCTCACCTCCATTCACTTTCTGTTCCCACCCCCCCATCAACTCCTCCTTCCTTTTGTATAAGAAAGGGCAAATTTTCCATGAGTATCAACAAAGCATTGCATATCAACATGGCATGTCAGTTTAATGATGTCAGTTTTTTAACAGATGAGTAATACTCCATTATGTAAGTGTACCACATTTTCTACATCCTTTCTTGTGTTGTTGGACATCTAGCTTGTATTGAGGTCTGGTCTGTTATGAAAAAAGTAACTCTGATCACAGTTGTGTAAGAGTCCTTGTGGTACGATTAAGCGTGCCTTGGTATATAGCCAAGATTGTTATAGCTGTGTCTGGAGGTAGATGGATTCTCAATTTTTTGAGAAATCTCCATAGTGATGTCCAAAGTGGTTGTACAAGTTTCCACTTCCACCACCAAGAGAGAAGTGTTCCTATTGCTCCACATCCTTTCCATCATGAGCTGTCACTTTGGTTTTAGGTCTTAGCCATCTTGATAGGTGTAAGATGGACTCTATTGTAACTGTTTCTTGGCCATTTGAGATTCTTCTACGGAAAATTCTCTGATTAGATCTGTATCCTGTTTTTAATTGTGTTATTTGGTTTTTTGATGTGTAATTTCCTGACTGTTTGTTTATATATTTTGGAACTATTTTCTCTTTTAGAAGTGAGGTTGGTGAAGATCTTATCTCATTCTGTAGGCTGTCATTTTTTTCCATTGATGGTGCCCTTTGCCTTAGAAAAGTTTTTCAGTTTCTTGAGGCTCCATTTGTTAATTATTGACCTTTGTGTCTGCTCTACTGGTATTCTATTCAAAAAGTTGTCTCATGTGCCAATGGATTCAAGATTATGTCCCAATTTCTCTTTTATCAGGTTCAGTGTATCTAGATTTATGTTGAGGTCTTTGATCCACCTGGACTTGAGTTTTGTGCAGGATGATACATAGGAATCTATTTGCAGTCTTCTACATGTCAACATTCAGTTATAGCAGCACCATTTGTTGAAGATGCTTTCTTTTTTCCATTGTATTATTTTGGCTTCTTGGTTGAAATTCAATATCCATACATTTATCGATTTACTACTGAGTCTTTGATTCCATTCCAATCAAATACTGGAGCTAATAGACATTATAACTCACATGGACCCAACAGAGCTCCTGAGACCATTTCATCCAAACACAAATGAAGACATTTCTCAGCACCTCATGGAACACTCTCCAAATTGACAACATATTCAGTCACAAAGCAAGTTTTGTCAGATACAAATAAATTGAAACACACTCCCTGCATCCTATCAAACTGCATGGATGAAAGTTGAATTTCAACAACAACAGAAACAACGGAAAGTCTAAAAATTCATGGAAACAGAACAACTCTCTAGTGAATTACCACTGGGTCAAGGCAGTGATAAGAAAGAAATTAAAGACTTCCTCAAATTCAATAAAAGTGAATGCACAACATATTCACATGTATGGAACACATTGCAAGTGTTGTTAAAAGGAAAGTTCATAGCACCAACTGCCTTCATAATGAATTTTGAGAGATCTCATTTTAGAGACTTAAGAGAACACCTGAAAGCTCTGCAACAAGCACACCAAGAGGAGTAGACTGCAGGAAATAACTGAACTGAGGGCACAAACCCATAAAATAGGAAGAACTTATCTAATGAATTTAAGTTAGAGGATAGCACTTTCACAACATCCATTACAGAAACAGACTCAAGGACAAATAGCACATGATTATGTCATTAGATACAGAAAGGGTCTTTGACAATATTGATCATCTCTTTATGATAAAAATCTCAGAGAGTCTAAGAATAAAAGGGACATATTTCTGCATAATAAAGCCAATAAAAAGCAAACACACAACTAACATTTTGTTAACACTCAAATCCTTCCTTCTAAAATCAGGAACCTGACAAGGATGACCACGCTTCCTCCTTCTGTTCAATATAGTACTAGAAGTCTTAACTAGAAGAGTAAGACAAGAGAAGATACAAGAAAGGAACCAAGAGGTGAAAATATTTTCATTTGTAATAATATGATTCTATAAAAAATATATTTTGCCCAGAAAACTCCAATGGCTGATAAATACATTTAGCAAAGTAACAGGTTTTAATCTGAGCCTCCAAATCAGTAGCCTACCTAAAAATACTGCACGTACTGAGAATAAAATCAAGAAAACCATGCTATTCCAAATAACCTCAAAGTGTAATGAATTAGGATAAATGTCACCAAAAAGTGAAACTTTTACAATGAAAGCAGTAAGAAAGTGAAAATAAGAAATTGAAGATGTTACGATAACTTGCAAAGACCTTCTGTGATCATTATTGTAGGGTTAATATTGTGAAACTGGTCATCCTAATAAAAGCGATCTGTGGACACCACATGATCCACATAAAATTTCCAGTTCAATGTTCATAGAAAATGAAAAAGAAATTTTAAATCCCAAACGGAAACACAAAAGACCAAGAATAGCTGAAACAATTTTGAACCATGAAACAAAAACAAAGAAAACTAAAAAGAATGAAAACAAAAACTTATGGAAGCATCACCATTCCAGATTTCAAGTTACTATAACCAATTGAAATAATAAATAGAGTATGGCAGTGGCCCCCAAACAAACATTGATTGGTGGTAGAAAACTAATGACCCACATATAAGCCCACAGTCCTGCAGTCTCTTAATTTTTGTAAAAGAGGCCAAAGATTCACATTGTAGAAAACAAATGGTGCCAGTCACATTGGACAGATTGGACTATAGGTGGATGAATGAAGTTAGAGCCTTATCTCTCACCCTGCATAAAACTCAGCTTCCCATGGTCCACGTATCTCAACACAAGGCCCAAATGGTACAGATTAATGACTAATTCTTTGGTACAGCTAAATACTTTCTGAGCAGGTCACTGGTACAGACACTATAAACAAGTAATTACCAAAGTAATAAATGGGACCCCATGAAACTAAAAATCTTCTGTGCAGCAAAGGACACCACAAAGTGATTGACAAGGCAGCATGGAAGAATGGCTAAAAGTCTTTCCACATTGTACACATGAGAGAGGGTATGTAGAATATAAAGAATGCATTGTTACTTCAAAAACTGATCCGTGATATTCACATTGAGTCTTGTCTTTACCCAGGTGTGTAAATACATTAAAAATAGAGCAATTACAATGATCAGAAATTTACTTACTATACATCAAAGGAAATATTTAGCAATGTCATGGGATTCTAAGAATACTTTGTAATTAAGAATAGATTAAATGCTTTCATTTTATTACTCAATTATTAATCTTTTGACTGAATAACGTGGTTTAAAATGTAGCATGTGGGTCTATGGTAAAGTCATTGAAGCAAACAATAGAAAATGAGAAATTTAAATTTAAATTTTACGTACAAATTCTTGATTTTCTGCACTCTTATCAAAACTTCTCTCATTTTCCACTTTAAATTCTGTTATTTCTTCTTCTAGTTCTTCTGAAAATATTATATCTTTTACATAAAAAATATGAACAACAATTAGGCAAAATAATACTCTATAAAAATAGAAGTAATGTAAAGTTAGGGTTTTATTTTTTATATGTTATTTCAATTAACCACATGCTATAGGTGTATATTTACATCCTCAAGAAAACTTGTAATTGAAGACAAATCAACACTTGGACAGGTACTACATATTGGTCAGTTTTGAGTCATACATGCTTCATAGGATTTGTTAGGAAACTCATAAATGACCTATGTGCTTACATCCACATATGAAGGAACTGTGGAAAATAACACTTTCATCCTGTAAACTATCCTTGCCTTGCAAGAGTAACTTAAGTAACTCACTGTTCACTTCCCCCAAATGGTACTTGGTTTACCACACATTTTTCTGTGAACAGGATAACAGGCTTTTGCTCTGCACTGAAACTGCTACTTTTTTTTTTTTTTTTTGGTTTTTCGAGACAGGGATTCTTTGTGTAGCTTTGGAGCCTTTCCTGGAACTCACTCTGTAGACCAGGCTGGTGTCGAACTCACAGAGATCTGCCTGCCTCTGCCTCCCAAGTGCTGGGATTAAAGGCACCACCGCCTGACAAATTGCTCTTTTATGACTCACTTTATCACATGTAGTCATTCTGTACTGTACACCCTTTTTTTCCCAAGAAAAATGGGTATTGCTGTAGCTACCCTAGCTTAAGATAATGCTTAAACTCTTCTTTTCGACTTCAACTTGAACCCACTTTGTTACAGTTGTATCCGTTTTTCTCCTTGACATGTAGGAACTATATTAAAGGTTGTTCTAAGATCCGAAGATCTCATTTGCTTTCGTTTCCTGTTTTCTTTTAATTACTTTGTGTGATTCTGATAGGTTTTGACTTTTAAGTTTTGAAAGTAAATAAGCCATTGCAGACATGGTTTCTTTACTGATATAAACACAGAGAGATGAGTTTCAGACAATAGAGTACATAGAAATGAAAAGGTGTAAAAGCAAACAAGATGTGCATATAAGTAATGAGATTTTCAATGACTGAACTGCCATATGCGAGTGTACCCTAATTTATTGAAATAGATTATAGATATGGTTTTAAAATGCCATTCCTATTCCTTGTAAATCAATTACAATGCTTTGCAGATGGAGGAAGGCAGTGCACTATGAGTTATAAACAACACAAAAATTGATTTTCTTTTCTGAAGATGTGGTATATTGATGTTTGTCCAGCCCAGAACAGAATCTCTGAGCTCAACATGTCTCTGCCCTGACCTTTCAGGGAGCTTTACTATAGGTGTGCGTTTTGAGACCTAGGTGTCCAGAAATGATGTTCAATCTTTGAGGAAGTCACATATGTCTCATGATTGACTTATAGAAGTCACTAATAAACAGGGAATTTGCACACTGGAAAGGTTAAGGTGAGTGAACCTGAGTATTAAACATTGAAGCTATGCTTACATTTACTAATAATTCATATTGTCCTTGTGAATGTTTTTGAAGCATGTCTGCCACCAGTGAGATGGCATTGCTTATGTCAAACACTATCATCACCATCATCAAGATATAATGGGCATCAGGAAGTCTGTGTGCATTTGAAAATTAATAAAATAAACTGATCAGAAGAATGTGACATACGAAATTTACCTGGTTGAGATTGGTGTGGTAGAGACTCAGGTTTGGAGATTGGATGTGAATAATCCCTCAGCTGAATGGATTTTCAAATGAGATACTTAATTAATATTTTGGAATTCAATAAATATTAATCATTTAATATAAATATTAAAAGTCATTTACCTCTGGGTGAGGACATTTTTCAGCCCACACTGAAAGAAAAAGGATAAATTTATTAATCTCCTACACAATGGGAACTACAAAAGTAACTCTATATAGGCTTTGGATGGCAGTGAGTTCTTATTCCCTTCTTCCTAAATAAACACCTATTAGTTTACTGGTTAGGACAACAGCTGACAGAAATGACTGAGACATTCTAAAAGCAATCTATAGATTCAATGTAATCCTCATCAAAACTACAACATAATTAGTCAGAGAAATTGAAAAAAAATAACCACACCAGCATGAAAAAGCCTTTCAGCTCCACATAGAAATAAAAATAAATGAACAAAGAAAAAACCCTGGAGAGAGGTAAAACAAACCCCAATACAAAAAGAGTGGAGAAACCACCACCCCAGATTTCATGATTTTTACAGGTCTAGAGTAATAAAAACATCATGGTTTTAGCATCACAGTATACATGTTGATCAATGAAATCAAACTGAACACCAAACATAAGTCCACACACCTACGGACACTATTTTTGATAAAGAAACTAGAAAGACACGCTGGAAAAAAACAGCTTCAATACATGGTGCTCACCAAACTTTATGGCTGCAAGAAGAATTCACAGAGAACTATATTTCTAACCATGAATAAAACTCAACTCCAAGTGGATCAAGGATCTCAAAATGAGACCAGAGACCCTGAATAAGACAGAAGACAAAGTGTGTAATAGGCTTGAACTGACTGGTACAGGAAAAAAAAAAACAACTTTCTGAATAGGACAGCTGTGGCACAGGCACTAAGACCTACATTTAATAAATGGGACCACATGAAGCTAAAAGCATCTTTAAGGCGAGGTATGTATACCAGTTATGGGATTTTAAATAATCACTCCACCATATGATAGTGTTATTGAAGTGAATTATAGATATGAATTCTAAGTACATTTCGTAT
Organism: Peromyscus eremicus; assembly: GCF_949786415.1. Lineage (NCBI taxonomy): Eukaryota > Metazoa > Chordata > Mammalia > Rodentia > Cricetidae > Peromyscus > Peromyscus eremicus. The sequence continues at coordinate 14,630,098 of NC_081421.1, read as the reverse complement.
TTCTTGTTACTAAACTACAGTGCAGTACAGATGAAGGTAAGATATACATTATAAGTTCTAGAACAAAACAAAACTTGATTTTCTTTCCTGAAGATGTGGTATACTGCTGGCTGTCCAGTGCAGAACAGAATCTCTGAGTTCACACATGTCTTTGCTTTGCCCTTTCTGGTAACTTTGAGTACAACAGGTGTTCATTCTGAGACCCAGGTATCAAGAAATCATAGTCAGACACTGGAGAAATCTTATTAGTCTCAAGATTGACTTCTATAAGTAACTAATAAGCAGAGAGTTTGCACACTGGAAAGGATAAAGCCTTAGATCATGAGTATTAAACATTAAAGCTGAGCTTATTTTGCAAATATTTTATATTTCCAATGTAATATATTTTCCAGCATGTATGCCACTATCAGATGACATTGCGTATGTCAAATTCTATCTTCACCATCATCAAGATATAATTGGCATCGGGAAGACTGTGTGCTTTTGAAATTTATTAAAATACCTTGATCAGCTGGGCGGTGGTGGCACACGCCTTTAATCCCAGCACTCGGGAGGCAGAGCCAGGCGGATCTCTGTGAGTTTGAGGCCAGCCTGGGCTACCAAGTGAGTCCCAGGAAAGGCACAAAGCTACACAGAGAAACCCTGTCTCAAAAAAACCAAAAAAAAAAAACAAAAAAAACCTTGCTCAGGAGAATGTGACTTACAAAATTTACCTGCTTGAGATTGCTGTGTTTCAGACTTGGGTTTGGAAATTCGATGAGAATAATCCCTCTGCTGAATGGATTTTGAAATGAGATATTTAATCAGTATTTTGGACTTCAATCAAGATGTAATTATTCAATATTAATATTAAAAAGCATTTACCTCTGTGTGTGGACATTTTTCAGCCCAAACTGAAAGAGAAAAATGTAGAGTGAGTCTCATTCACAGTGAGATCACCAAAACTACCTTTATGTAGGCTTCAGATGGCAGTGAGATTTCATTCCCTTCTTTCATAATAAACTCCTATTATTTTACTGCTTAGGACAAAAAGTGACACAAATATACGGAAACTTAGCAAAGCAACTTAAAGATTCAGTGCAAGAGCCATCAAAATTCTAATATAATTTGTCAGAAAAATTGAAAAAAAGAAAAACCAACCACAACAGCATCTAAACACCTTTCAGGTTCATATGGAAATCCAAAAAAATAAAAATAAAAAAATAAAAAACCAAACAAAAGAATGGAGAGACTCCACCAGCTCAGATTGGACCAAGAGGTGAGTCCCTGTTCTCCTAGGTGCAGTTACAGGCCAGCAGGCAACACTCCTGCAGGCAGGTCTGATTCCAACCACCCCATCTGATCCTTTATTCACAAGTCCTACTCTGTCCCTCTAAGCCTACCCACCACACCAAGACTGCAGCTGCTCCCTGAGACACAGACTCTGCTAGCTCCAATTGAACCAAGAGGTGAGTCACTGTTCTTCCAGCCGGTCACCCAGCCTCTAGGCCTTAGGCCCAGGGGCACAACCCATGCCTCCATTCCCCCACCCATTGCAGCCCCAATTTCAGGCCAGTTGGAAAGTCTCCTGCAGGCAGAACTAACTACCTCCACTCCACATAAGACTCTGTTATCTACAAGTCCCACTTGCTCTCCCAAATCCACCCCTCCCCCAAGACCATAGCTGTTCCCTGAGACACAGATTTGGCTGGCTCCCACTGGACCAAGAGGTGACTTACTGTACTCCCAGACGGTCACCCTGCTTCAGAGGCACAACCCAAGCCCCCTTACCCCCACCCATTGCAGCCCCAGTTGTAGGCCAGCAGGCAAGACTCCTGTGGTGAGGTAACCCAGGCTCAGAAAGACAAACATGATATGTAATCACTCATCAGTAGATATCAGATGTAAAGAAAAAAATAATCAGACTACAACCTACAGCTCCAAAGAAGCTAGGAAACAAAGAGCCTAAGAGGGACACATGGATTGCCATGGGAAGGAGAAACAGAGGCGATCTCCAGGAGTAAAGTGGGGATGGGAGGCAATAAAGGGGATGGGATGGAGGGCATGATGGCATGGCTGAGCTGGGGGAGGGACAGATTGGGAGAGCAATGAAAGAGATATCTTGATAGAGGGAGACATTATGGGGTAAGGGAGAAACCTGGTGCTAAGGAAATTTCCAGGAATCCACAAGGATGACCCGATTAGAAGACTGGCAATAGTGGATAGGGTGCCTGAACTGGCCTACCCTGGTATTCAGATTGGTGAATTCCCTAACTGTCATCCTAGAGCCTTCATCCAGTAATTGATGGAAGCAGATGCAGAGATCCACAACCAAGCACCAGGCTGAGCTCTGGGAGTCCAGTAGAAGAGAGGGAAGGGGATTATATGAGCAAGGGGGGCGGTGTCAAGATTATGTAGGGAAATCTACAGAGACAACTAAACCATGTTTGTAGGAACTCAGGAACTTTAGACCAACAGCTGTGGAACCAGCATGGGACGGGACTAGGCCCTCTGCATATGGGAGACAGTTGTGTAGCTTGGTCTGTTTGGAGGCCCCCCGGTAATGGGATCAGGATCTATACCTGGTGCATGTGCTGGCAATCTGGAGCCCATTACCTATAGTGGAATGCCTTGCTCAGCCTTGCTGCAGTGTGGAGGTGCTTGATCCTGCCTCAACTGAATGTACCAGGACTTGCTGACTCCCCATGGGAGACCTAACACTTTTGGAGGAGGGGCTGGGGGTATACTGGAGGGGAGTTGGAAGAGGGATGAGAGGGGCGTCTGTGGTTGGTATGTAAAATAAAATTTTAGATAAAAAAGAACAAAATAATGAAAGACAACACTGAATAGAGATAAAAGGATACTTAATATGAAAAGAGAATGGAGAAACCACTATCTTAGAGTTCATGTTTTGTTACAGAGGTAGACTAATAAAAACAGCATGGTTGTAGCATCACAATAGACATGTTGATCAATGAAATCAAACTGAACACCAAATGGAGGTCCACACTCCAATGGACACATAATTTTTCATATAGAAACCAGAAAAATGCACTGGGTAAAAAAACATCTTCCACTCATGATAGTGAAATAATCTTGATTGCTGCATGGAGAAAACTGCACAGAGATCTGTATTTACTACCCTAAATAAAAACTTAATTCCAAATGAATCAAGGATCTCTAAATAAGACTAGAGACACTGAATATAACAGAAGAGAAAGTGTGTAATAGGCTTGAACTCACTGGTACAGGAAAAGACTTTTTGAATAGGACACCTGTAGCACAGGCACTAAGACCCACACTTAATAAATGGGACCACATGAAGCTGAAAGTTTCCTATGGCAAGATATCTATGTAAGCTTTGGGACTGTCAATGACTGCTCTACTATATGATAGTGTATGCTGTGTTATTGAAATAGATTGTAGATAAGAATTCTAAATGCATTTCCTATTCCTTGTAATTAAATTACAATGCACTATGAGTGAAGTGAAGCAGTGTACTATGAGTTCTAGAGCAACACAAAAACTGATTTTCTTTTCTGAAGATATTGTACATTGCTGTTTGTCCAGTCCAGATCAGAATCTCTGAGCTCAAACAAGTTTCTGCCTTGTCCTTACAGATAGCTATGTGTGTGGGTGTGTATTCTGAGATCCATCAGGAAATTATGGTCACACACTGGGGCAGTCTCATTAGTCTCATGATTGACTTCTACAAGTCACTAATAAACAGAGATTGCACACTGGAAATGATAAGGCAGTCCAACATGAATATTAAACATTGAAGCTGAGCTGATATTTCTAAATGTTTTATGTTGTCAATGTAATAATTTTGAAGCATGTATGCCACTAGTGAGTTGGCATTGCTTGTGACAAAACCTTCCAACATTATAGTCAAGATATAATTGGCATCAGGAAGACTGTGTGTATTTGAAATGTATTAGAATAAACTGATCAGGAGAAAGTGACTTACAAAATTTACCTGTTTGAGATTGCTGTGTTTCAGGCTTGGATCTGGAGACTAGATGACAAAAATCCCTCAGCTATTTTGAAAAGAGACATTTAATCAATATTTTGGATTTCAACAATATATAATTATTCAATATAAATATTAAAAGGCATTTACCTCTGGATGCGGACATTTTTCAGCCCAAACTGAAAGAAAAAGAAAGTATAGTCAATCTTATGCACAATGAGAATTCCAAACCTACCTTTATGAAGGCTTCAGAGGGCAATGAGTTCTAGTCCCTTCTTTCAAAATAAACATCTATTATTTTACTGGTTAGGAAAGCAGCTGACAAGAAATATACTGAAATATATCAAAAGAAATCTATAGATTCAATTTAATTCCCATCAAAATTCAGAGAAATTTAAAAAACAACCACAACAGCATCAAAAAGCCTTTCAGGTTCATATGGAAATACAAAAACATCTTGGATAGATTTAAGAAGATTCTCAATACTAAAATACCCTGGAGAAATCACTATCCCAGATTGCATGTTTTGTTACAGAACTAGAGTAATAAAAACATCATGGTTCTATCATCAAAATAGACATGTTGATCAATGAAATCAAATTAATGTCCAAACACCTATGAATACATGATTTTTCATAAAGAAACTAGAAGTACACCCTGAATAAAAAAATAGCCTCCATACATGGAGATTACCAAACTTCATGGATACATGAAGAAGAATATTACCCTGAACAAAACTCAACTCCAAATGGATCATGAATCTCAAAATAAGACTAGATACCTTGAATATGACAGAAGAAAAAGGTTTTAACAGGCTTGAACTCACTGGTACAGGAAAGACTTCTGAACAGAACACCTGTAACACAGCACTAAGACCCAAATTTAGTAAATGGGACCACAGGAAACTGAAAGGTTCTTTATGGCAAAGGACACCATCATCAGGCTACATAATAGGAAAAGAACTTAATCATTTAAACCTCTAACGTACAGTTAGTATCTAAAATACAGAAAGAAGAAAAATTGGACTCCCAGGAAACAACTAACCCAGTGACAATGGTGTTCAGGAATACAAAGACAATTTTTAAAAGATAAAACACAAACTGCTGACAAACTTTCAAGAAACGCTCATCATCTTTCTTTATCAGAAGAATGCAAACCAAAAGTACTTTGAGATTTCATTTTACTCCTGTCCGAAGGGCGAAGTTCAATTAAGCAAATGACAACTCATGCTTGTGAGGATATGACGAAAATGGAACACTTGCTCATTACTGATGAGAATGTAAACTTTTACAGCCATTAAGGAAATGACTCTGGCATTTTTTCAGGAAGCTGGCTACTAATCCTTCTCTAAACCCACCTATACATCTATCTGGCATATACCCAAAGGACTCTGTATCCTACTACAATAAATACCTGCTCATACATGCTCATTATTGACTATTTACAATAGCCAGATTTAGGAAACAGTTTAGATGTCCTTTAACTGGCAAATATATAATGAAACTGGTGAACTTACACAATGGGGTGTTTTGCTTCTATCAAAAAAAGGAAATTAGGAAATTTACATATAAATGTATGAAGCTAGAAAAAAATCATCACGAATGAGGAGACCCAGATCCAAAAGTCAAATACTGTATAATTTCCCTTATATGTGAGTGTTAGCATTTAAGTCTTCAACATGTGTGCTAAAATCCATATAACCACAGAGACTCTGCATCAAGTAAGGGACTGCTTGCAAGGATCATTCAAGTAAAGGGAAATAGAATATATAATTGTAGAGAGACAGTGGGGGGAAGGGCGATGCAAGTGAGAGGTTAGGGTAGGAATATGGGGATGGACAATTTACTAAAGTCCACATGAAAAACCATATGGAAACATACTACTGTAGAAGATTTCTAAATACATATGCATATAAAATAAATCCAAATGGAGTCTCCAAATAAAAGAGGAGATAAAGCCCCAATTAGACATCTTTTGCTAAACATGAAACCTTCAGTTATACCTAGTTGAGTCAATAGACAAAGGGGCACCTTAGGTATCTCAGGTAGAAGAGAACTCAGAGATCCTTCTGGGACTATCTCAATTTTACACATCGCTCATGCTTATTGACATATGGGGCTTATTACCACTTTTGTTGTCTTTTACTTAAGTGTAAATTTATTCAGTGATTTCTTTTGGTAGCACAACATACCGGCATTTGTCTTACATAAAGTCTCTTCATGATGACTCTTACCTTGAATTATTTCATTTTCTTCTGGACCATTTCCTACGTTGGATGACTGGGCAGCTTTCTGCAGTGGATTAGGGTAAAACACACTCTGTCACATGATATTAGTAATGTAATTCCAAAAGGTCTTATTTTCTATTTCTGAACATACCATGATACTAGACTTTAAGAAAATTGTTCATGAGAATATATGCAGTATGTATCAAAGACCATTTGAATGGAGAATCTTATATACACAGTCAAGTTTAAGTCTTTCATTTCCCAATTACATACAAGAAATATAGAATAGAGGGAAAACATCCATAGACAGAGTAATGCCTGATGTGCATGTATCAATAAAAGTAATTATTTTATATTATAATGTATAAAACTAATTTGCTCTTCTTAGTAAAGTTGGAGGATGTTAATGACACAAATGTTCACATCTTTAGTAGGGCCACTCCTCTAGGACACGATTAACATTAATCATGAGGTGTTATACAATGACATTATTTGTGCGGTTAGGCTTGATAGGAGATATGTATTATGTTAAAAGCATTCATATTGTATCATGCTGATTGTGTAGGGATCAAGGCAGAATGTGATTAATTTTGGTAAAAGTGAACAAACAAAACTGACATATTTTGTTAATTTCTTATAGAAGGCAAATCTGGATCAAAATAATAAGCAGACAAGTTTTTATTTCCTATGTTACCTTTAGACAATAACATTAGACCATTATGCAGTTTTAATATGGAAATGTTTCTCAGTGAACAGAAATCTTCCCTAAACACCATTTCACATTTTTTGCATGTTTAATAGCATAAACAAATCTTGCTTTCTCATCCCTCAAGAATTTTAAAAGTTATGAGAATAAGTTGTCCACTATTCTATATGTACAGTAATGCCATCCTATTTGACAGTTCTGAGTGGACACTCCCTCATCTTCTAAAACATGTTAGGCTTCATACTTTGATCTCTGACGACAAAATACCATTCTCACTCCTACCCTGTATTGACAACAATCTTACCTAACTGTCTCTCTGTACCATATGTTTTCTTTATGACAAAACACACCTATCTGAACTAAAACAATTGCTTTTTACTTGTTTTGTCTTCTATTACTATAGCATAGGCTTCCCTCTGAAATTCTCAGTTCTTGATTTCTCAACATAGAGTAGATACTGACTATAAAGATTTATGTAGGTTTAAAACATTAAAAATGTCTTCACAACATACTCATACTTCAGTAAGTACCTTACATTGTATTTTGTCTCTGAACAGATTGTGTAAAAGGCAAACTATAGTGTCTTGAATCTATTTGAATTCTCTACATTAACTCAATTCCATATATATATATATATATATATATATATATATATATATATATATATATATATATTCATTAAGCACATTGGACAATAATGTGGAAATAACTAATTTTTTTCATTGAATTGAGCAAAATAGTTGAGTTTTTCCTTCACAATTAAGTTCTTTTATGGAATCAAAAAGTCCTTCTATTGGCAGATTAGTTGATTATATGTCCATATATCTTCTCAAATGAGGACCTTGAAATAACCCAATGATCGTAAGGAAAAAATTTCTCCTTGACATAACTGAGTATAATCATCACATAACAAATTTAGTTTCTGCAGGAAGAATCAACTTTATGAAATTAATCCAACTCTGAAGTCCATAATTTTTTAGCATCCACTATTTTAAATAGAGAGCCATAAGATTCTCCAGCCATTCAAAGAGCTTAACTTAAAGCACAAGTAATAATCATATAATTATTTACTAAATTACTTATAAAAGACAATGATTAGCTGTGTGACTGGATTCTAAGAATACCCTGTGTTTTATAATAGGTAAAAGACGTTCATTTCAATGTTAAATCATCATTGATGGACTGAATATAGTAGCCTGAAGTGTAGTTTCTTTTGCCCTATGGCAAGATCATCAAACCAAACAGTATTAAGTGAGAAATTTAAATTTAAACAGTTACATACCAATTTTTGATAGTCTTCATTCTTATGACAAACATTTGCATTTTCCAGTTCTAAATCCGGTATTGTTTCTAATTCTAGTTCTTCTGACATATCCACATATTTTATTTAAAAAATAAATATAACAATTAGATACACAATTTTCTATGACAATAGATTGGAATACATTCACAATTAGAATTTAGAAAAAAGTTACTCTTATCAAATATTTCAATTAAATGTACTTTATAGATGAATATTTACATGCTTAGATAAATGCCCAAGTTGTAGAAATACCTGTATATCACTTGTATAGAAACTACCTGTTGCCAGCTTCAAGACATCCAAATACTTGACTAATTCATCTAGTAGTTAACACACCTCTCATAAATGACCAAGCTCTCTAAAATCTACATTTTCAGACGTCATCGATTTTTCAGAACATTTATCATGTGCTCACACCCACAAGCACATTCAAAAATGTACAAATTAAGGAAGTTGGATAAGGATTATGAAATAATTGTTTTTTTTTTAATTGAAACTGGCAAAATAGCTTTAGTTGTAAGGCCCCATTGCTCAAGACTCCACACTTTAGACACAGAATTTGGAGTAATTTAGCTGGACCTGACATAGAAACCTGCTCTCATACTATGAGAACATGCTATGCAAAGTGCCAAGGGAGATAAGCAATCAGTAATCTCACCAGCAGAAAATGGTACACCACCAAGATGTTGAAAAGCCTGGCAAGAAAACGCTCATGGTCAGATAGCAGCACTTTTATTTTTGGGGTAAGCAACAGCTGTCCTATTGGTCTGGAGACCCACTGAATGAGAAATTCATTCCTGGTACTGGGAAACTAATCAACTATCCATGGATGGAGAAATCATAAACACTAGGAGTCATCAATTACTCCCATTTTCTTATAACAGTATACTTACTGTGTTCTAAATATGGTTTTTATAGTCACGGTTATACCCACAGAAGAGTGTAGCTGTCATTTCTCCTCAAAGAATTTACTTTACACAGTACATAAAAGTATTACAGTATATACAATTATTCAAACTCCAAGGAGTGACCATAATATGCCCCAACTCCACTTATAAAGTCCTAAATCTAAGGATCAGGAAAAATAGTAAGAATTAGGTAGATAGATTGTAACATCAAAGTACCAGCACTCTTGAAGCTACACAGCATCTTCTATGCATGACATAGATATTGCTACCATGAAATTTCAAAAGTATGATATCTGAAAAGACACCCGTATAAGGATAACACCCGATGAAATGCTAATGTGGGTGAAGTGAATCTCACAATGCACAACCCCTAGATGAAGATCTGTAGGCAATCAGTGGCTGATAAACAAAGACAAATCAGGTGATTTTCCAGAGATGAGCTCATCCTAGTAGGATAATAGGTTGTGCAATTCCAGTGATCAGTCCTAAACACGTGTACATATAAGCAACACATTAAACAAATACACACAAGCATGCATACACTTACACACACACACAGAGAGACACAAACACGCATGCACACACATATGCACACGCGTGCACACACACACACACAAACATAGTGTGTCTTTACTAATAGTATAGAAGAGAAGTCACACATAGAGTTACTAAGGACCTGAGCACAGGAAAGGTTGTAGGAACAGCCAGAAACCTGAAAATGATGTAAATATAGTACACAAGCATGAAATTATCAAAAGCTAAATAAAATAAAAGGCAACTCTTTTACTGACATTCTTATTTCAAACTTTGGATGAAAGTTTTTCTTGTCTACCATTACATTTTTACTTTTGTTTGATTTAATATGTATTACGTGGGTTATTTTATTTGGCTAAGGTATTTGTTGCCATGTTTTAAGCAAACCTCTCTGCCAAGTGATCTTCCAAGTTAAGCATGTGCATTACCTTCTTGTTCTTCTACATTTTCATATTGTTTGGAAGCTATTGGTAAGTCATCCGCACCACTTTTCAGACTATTCTCAGGAATATCTTGCTAAAATAATGAAAATAATAATGAGAATATAGTTGAATTTCCTATTTTGAATTCAACGAAACTTAAAAATAGGATAGAATATTTTCATAGATAACCTTTTGCATGCTCTTGAGATCAACCTGTCTTTTTATCCCATACAGTCACATATTCTAAAATCAAGCCTTGAAGCAGAAATAGAAAAAGATCATCTGCAGAATTCAATAAGGAACTAAACTCATAATATGAAACTTACATTCCTCACCAAAAATTAAACAGGTAAAGAATAGATTTAAGTAATAACTCTTAATGTGCTTGCCATACCAAAGTATTTGATTTAAAAATCAATTCCTTGAGAAAATCAATTTAATATTATAATAAGGCCCTTTGATTAGTATGATAATACAAACTATGCCAGGTGGAGAAGAATTGAAATATTTTAGAATCAGTTTTGTTTATGAAAAGAAGGATGTATAAAAAATAGTTTTGTTAAAATCTTAGATATAGAGAAAATATTTTCATAAAATTAAAAGGCAATTAGTGATTCTTCTTTGTTTATATAATGCATGTAATTATTCAATTAAATCTTAAACTCTTTCACAGTAAAAAATGGGTATCATTAGAGCATAACAAGCATTAACATGAAGGGAAGCATCAGAACATTCATTTGATGTCTGGAATGTTCCTGGTGCTTATTTATACTTGAAATAGTAGAGATGTCTTTATGTAATTACACATTCAGCATTTTTAGTCATGTAGTTGTGAGATAGGTAAGAAAATTTAAAGTTCACATAGATTCACTATTCTCTAAATGGCATAACACTAACAGTTATCACTTCATATTTAAGTCATATGAACTGGTGGTTTTAATTCAGAAAGATTCTGTGATGAAACATCAATGTCATTATGCCAGTTGAGGATTTGTAAATCTTCAAATACTGTTGAAATATATATCAGTCTGGTCCCAACATTCATAAAACACATGAAGAAAGGAATAAAAAGCCTAATTGACTGTATGCTGAAATCCACATTTGAAGAATTTATGTATAGCTTATCACAATAAGACTTGAAGGACTGGGTGTGTGGTTGAGTGGTAACGAATTTGCCTTGCATTCATTAATTTCATAGTTGATGTAATAAATGAAAAAACAAAAAGGAAAACTACAAAACTCTAAGCACAAGTAATCTAGGACACCCAGAAACAGGAAGCCTAACCTCAGAGTGATTCTGGAGATTTAAATGAGCAATGAAACCACTGTGTAGACATCCTTTAAAATTTGAAGTGTTACATATGATGCAAAGAATTTCAGGTTACTTTTAAAGATTTTGAGCGCAAAAATAAGATGAAATTGAACTTTTGCCTTTAGCATTGGTTATCAAAGACCTTATTCTAGAACTTGCTATAATTAGGGGTGAAACAAGTATACCTCAATTATATGAAGAGTTTTTTCTTCCGTTTTTGATTTAAAAATTTGCATGTACAATATATTTTGAACATATTTTCCCAACCAAAATACTCCCAGATTATTCCCCATCCACCTACCCCCCAAATTTATAATCTTTCTCTCTTAAATCTACCCCCAAATTGAAAATACAAACTTACCACCAATAAGACAAAAATGCCACAAGAGAACAATCAGCCCCCAACAATACCACAAACACAAAATTGAACACTGCTTCCTTTGTGTTGATCAACTTCCCCTGGTCATAGTGTCTGCTCTGGAGTGCCTTTGATATACCCAGTGATGCTTCAAGTAGAACACTGATTTTTTTCCTTTTGCCAACAGCTATCAATTACAAACTGCGTCCTGGTTATAGATGGCAGCCTGTGTCTTCTTCCGCCTCTTAGTGCTGGCACCCTGTCTTGTTGGAACCTGTGCAAATCATCTGTGTATGGACATAGTCTCTGAGTTCATATGTGCATTGGTCTTGGTCCTGTTGTGTCTGGAAGATAAAGTTTCTTTGACCTTATCCATAAGCACTGGCTGTTATAATCATTCTGCTTCCTTTTCTACATAAACACTGAATCTTGATGGAGGAGGTTTGATGAAGACATCCAATTTATGACTAGGTGGTCCAAAGTCTCTCACTCTGCATTTTGACCAGTTGTTGATCTCTGTGCTGATTTCCAACTACTGCAAGAGAAAACTTCTATAAGGAGGACTGGGAAAGGTATAATGACATGTCTCTAGGACTCATTTTCTTGCTGTATTCATTCAGAAGAAGAGTAGCTTTGGGTTTGTCCGTAGGTCCATACCCTACATTGTCAGGTTATTGGCCCCTTTGGCAGTGTCAAGTTTGTATTCCATCTTTTTTTTTTTTTTTTTTGTTTTTCGAGACAGGGTTTCTCTGTGTAGCTTTGCGCCTTTCCTGGGACTCACTTGGTAGTCCAGGCTGGCCTCGAACTCACAGAGATCCGCCTGGCTCTGCCTCCCGAGTGCTGGGATTAAAGGCGTGCGCCACCACCGCCCGGCATTTGTATTCCATCTTAATCAGTCTTTAAGTCCAATGAAAAAGTCATTTGTTATTCCCATAACATTTATGCTACTATGGGACCAGCATATGTTTCAGACACATCACTATTGTAGGTCACAGGGTTGTAGTTGGTGATATTGATGATTACCTTTCTCCTCTGTGAGCAGGAGGTGTATCTTCTAGCACCATGAACATCAGTTAGAAGTTGTAATGATTCTATTTGGGCACAAATCCATCTACTCTATGTTTGGTTATTTAATATGTGGTTTTTTCACCAATAGGGTCTTCCTATTTGGTGGTGGAGTGAGACCAATGGCCTTCACCATAGCCTGTTATGTTTGGATAATTCTACGTGCCTGTAGAATCATCAACAAATGGTTCAGGTCAAACTGGATGGCCACATGCAGAAGAACTAAGTAGAACCATATCTATCACCCTGCATACATCTCAACTACGAATGGATCAAAGACTTCAACATAAGACCATAAACTCTGATTAAGATAGAAGAAAATGTCTGGAAAAGGCTTGAATTCATTGTCACAGTCAATGACTGACTTTCTGAACCAGATACCAATAACACAGGCATTAGGACCAAAACTAGCAAGTGTAACTTCATGAAGATGAAAAGCTTCTCCTTAGAATAGAACAACATCATGTAAAAAATTATGGCATGGAAAATGAATAAGCCATTGCCAATTATACATCTGATAGGGGATTAGCATCTAAACCACAAAGAACTAATAAACTGAATATCAAGAAAACAAATAACATGTTCTAAAAATGGGGTACAGAACAAAGCAGAGATACACAAATGCCTGAGAAACACTTCAGTAAATGTTCAACATCCTTAGTCATCAATGTAAATGTAAATCAATGCCCCTCTGAGATTTCATTTTACCTGAGTCAAAATGGTCAAGATCAAGAAAACAAATGACAGCTCAGCTGGGGAGTATGCAAGGAAAGGGAAACACTTGTTGTTCCTTCCTGAAGGAAGTGCAAACTTACACTAGGATATGAAGAGCCTTCAAACATTCTTTTTGTACCTCATTATATACCCATTGGCAGCCTGAGACAGAACTCAGTAGGAACATTCTTGAACTCTTGGAAAGTTCAACCTGCCTCTGTCATCTGAATTTTAGGATAAAGATTGTGCCATGATGACTGGATCCAATATTTTATGAGAATGAATAATGCAAAGCTACTCTTATACTTATTTTGAGAGAAAGATTTTGTATTTCTACATTTTAATCACTTTAAATAATACTTTTTTCTAGATAAAGTACCAAAATGCTGTGGGATGGTCTTTCTGTATGCTGTGAATATATGTTGCTCCCATGGGTTAATAAATAATGCTGTGTCAGGCTATGGCAGGGCAGGATGGAACCAGGCAAGAAAACCAAGAGAGATAGAGGAAGAAGAAGTAGGGTGGAGTCAGGGAAGATGCTGCAAGCTGTCAGGGGGAGCAAGATGTAATAAAATACAGGTAAAGCCACGAGGCACATAGACTAATAGAAATGGGTTAATTTAAGATATAATAGCTAGCTAGCAATAAGCCTGAGCCATATATCAAACAGTTTATAATTAATATAAACCTCTGTGTTTTTATTAGGGACCAAGTGGCTGTAGGACACAGGAAAACTTCCATATACACCAGACTTGAAAAATTGTTTTTAAAAGTTAGTGTCCTGAGTAAGAGGTTTTTTTTGATATTTTTATTATTAAGAAATTTTATATTCATGTTACATAATAACCACAGATTCCCCTGTCCTCCCTCCTTGCACCCCCAGCCTTCCTCCCCAACCCACCCCCCATTCCCATCTCCTCCAAGGCAAGGTCTCCCATGGGGACTCAGCAGAGCCTGGTACATTTGGTTGAGGCAGGCCCAAGCCCCTCCCTCATGCACCAAGGCTGCTCAGGGTGTTGCACCACAGGAACTGGGCTCCAAAAAACACACTCACACACCAGGCACAGATCTCAATTCCACTGCCTGGGGGTCCGCTAACCAGTTCAAGGCAAACAACTGTCTCACCTATCCAGAGGGCTTAGTCCAGTCCCATGGGGGCTCGACAGCTATTGGTGCACACTTCATGAATTTCCACTAGTTTGGCTGGCTCTCTCTGTACATTTTCCCATCGTGATCTCAATGTCCCTTGCTCATAGAATCCCTTCTCTCTCTTATCAGTTGAACTACTGGAGCTTGGTCTGGTGCTTGGCCATGGATCTCTGCATCTGCTTCCATCAGTTACTGGATGAAGGCTCTATGATGACAGTTACGGTATTCACTAATCTGATTACCAGAGTAGGCCAGATCAGGCACACTCTCAACTATTGCTAGTAGTCTAAGGTGGGGTCATCCTTGTGGATTCCTGGGAACTTCCCTAGCACTCTGTTTCTCCCTGTTCCCATGATGTCTTCATTTATCATGGTATCTCTTTCCACTCTGTCCCTGCTCCAGCTCAAACCTCCCATCGCCTTATGTTCTCATCCCCCATTCCTTGCCCTCCATTACTCCCCCTCACCCTCAGTTTGCTCATGTTGATCTCATCTATTTCTCCTTCACTGTTTGATCTATGAGTCCCTCTTAGGGTCTTCCTTGTTAGCCAGCTTCTCTGGAGTTGTGGGTTGTAGTCTGGTTATTCTTTGCTTTACATCTAGTATCCGTTTATGAGTGAGTACATACCATATTTTTCCTCTTGAGTCTGGGTTTTCATCCATTTGCCTGAAAATTTCATAATATCATTGTTTTTTACTGCTGACTAGTACTCCATTGTGTGTATGTACCACATTTTCTTTATCCATTCTTCATCTGAGGGGCATTTAGATTGTTTCCAGTTTCTGGCTACTATGAATAATGATGCTATGAACATAGTTGAGCTTGTGTCCTTGTGGTATGATTGAGCATTCCTTGGGTATATGCCCAGAGAGTGGTATAGCTGGGTATTGAAGAAGACTACTCCCAATTTTCTGAGAAACCACCATACTGATTTCCAAAGTGGCTGTATCAGTTTGCACTCCCACCAACAGTGGAGGAGTGTTCCCCTTCCTCCACATTCTCTCCAACAAAGCTGTCTTCAGTGTTTTTGTTTGTTTGTTTTGTTTTGTTTTGTTTTGTTTTTTGAGACAAGGTTTCTCTGTGTAGCTTTGCGCCTTTCCTGGGACTCACTTGGTAGTCCAGGCTGGCCTCAAACTCACAGAGATCTGCCTGGCTCTGCCTCCCGAGTGCTGGGATTAAAGGCGTGCTCCACCACCGCCCAGCATCTTCAGTGTTTTTGATCATAGCCATTCTGACTGGTATAAGATGGTATCTCAGAGTCATTTTGATTTGCATTTTCCTGATGGCTAAGGAAGTTGAGCAATTCCTTAAATGTCTTTTGGCCATTTGAGATTCTTCTGTTGAGAATTCTCTGTTTAGCCCTGTAGCCCATTTAATTGGATTGTTTGGAATTTTGATGTCCAGTTTATTGAATTCTTTTATATATTTTGGAGATCAGCCCTCTGTCAGATGTCAGGTGGGTTGGTAAAGATCTTTTCCCATTCTGTAGTCTGTTGTTTTGTCCTATTGACTGTGTCCTTTGCCCTACAAAAGCTTCTCAGTTTCAGGAAGTCCCATTTATTAATCGTTTCTCTCAGTGTCTGTGCTACTGGTGTTATATTTAGGAAGCGGTCTCCTGTGCCAATGCATTCTAGGCTACTTCCTACTTTCTCTTCACATGTTCAGTGTAACTGGATTTATGTTGAGGTCTTGGATCCACTTGGATTTGAGTTCAGTGCATGGCGACAGATAGGGATCTATATGCAGTCTTCTGCATGTTGACATCCAGTTAACATGTAGTTGACATCCAGTTAACAGTTTTTAAAAGTTAGTATCACGAGTGAAAGATTTTTTAAAAGGTACTTTAAAAACTAATGCTAATTTCTGTGCCCTTCAATACATGGGTTGGATATGTAAGCTATTGGTAAGATACCTTAAGTAACATAATGAATAGGTTAGTCTACATATTTAGAGAAGCCTGAAAATTATGTAAGTCATGCTATAAGAAATAAAAATAAAACTACTAATGTTTATTTGTCTAAATATTCCCAAATTTCAAAATCCCTCCACTGTGGTAAAACTATACAAACTAATTTTTCTGCGATTACTTATTTCTTACCACATTTTTGGCTTTCAGAACCTTAAAATAATTATTATGTTTTGGTACTTTTCACCATCAATATAGTAATATTGACATAATTTTATAAAAAAATTCTAGCCAATTTTTCATCTAAAGTGATGACATTTTGACAACTGCTATATTATACCATTTCAAACTCCACAAAGAAGAAATTCAGCACAAGAATTTACCTCAAGAAGGCATTGATTACCTGAGTTTTCAAATTAGCTGTGTCCTCCATTCCTGTACACACGGAAATCAGTGACTCAGATTCAAAGTGATGTCTTTGAAGCAAAACACACAACAACAAATAAGTGAGTAGTGGACAAAAGCATTTGTCTTGAATGTTTAGTTATTTGAACAGCAAATGGTGTTTCTGTTGTTATAAGACATCTGTTTTATAAAATTTGTTCAGCTATTAATTTCTGTCTCCAGTTCTCCTAATCTCTGCATTTGTCAAGAAAGAGTTCCACATAGTTCCACATCAAATAGTGTCAGTCAATGTATTTGTGGAACCTGAAAATCATTTGTTTTGAAAACTGTCCTGATGATTGCACGCAAATTACAATTAATTGCTCACATACCCTTTTATCATTAATTTAAATAAAGGTAATAGCCCCAAATAAAGCAAAACAATAGTGTCCTCATTCTACTCTATTAATAAAGCACAAAACTATATAACTACTAAATGGCAACCTTCATTCTCGAGCATGGAAAATACCCATCGAAAGGAAACCATCACATCCATTCATTGTAAAACAGCTAATAAAGTCATGAAAAAGATGTGAAATCCTTGAACATTAAAGTTATAAGTGAACAAACAAATGTGCACATTGAGGTTTGAAATCCTCTTATCATGGGTGTTCAAACATTAAAATGTAATAATTCAGTTATTACACTGGTGGAGGCTGATTCAAAAACTACCAAGCACTTAAAAACCTTCATATGTGCTCGGTTGATGGCAGAGACTTCTGGAAAAGCAGATCCCTGGGACTTTTGCCTCTGTTTCCCTCTATGTTCTCTAGATGTCTTCCTTATATAGGACACCACTCCTCGTTCCCTCTTTTGCAGTCTTCAGTGATGCTCTCTGGCCTTTCAATATTCATCCCAGGAAGGTGCAGATGCCTGAAAGTACAGGCTCAAAGAACCTGAAAGACAGCTAGTTCCCTGGTTCAGGCAAATAAGCTAAAAGGAGGGTCAGCAACACACATCCCAAGCCTAGATATGTTACAAAATTCTATGATTATTTTCTGCAATTCCAATCTGAAAAGGACAGGAATTTGGCAAAGGTAACAGGAAAAGAAGCAGTGGCAGAGGATCACAGATATTTTTCATTTCAGCCCTTGGTTCTGAACATTCTCTAGCCCACCCTCTGTGATACCACATTCCTGTTTTCTATAAAGACTTCAGGTTGCTCAAGTAAGTTTCAACAGAAGAATCTATTTGTCATTTCTATCAATTAAGCACAAAAGGTAATATAGTTTCCAAATTACGTTCAACCCTATCAATTCCCAGATGATTTTCACCATCCTGTGTCTATGTAAATAACTTTATTGTCTTTCAAAAACTAATTACGAGGCTAAACTCTTAGTCCTATTGGCCTCCATGATTTTCCTTTCGAAATTGCCCTTCCCCTGTTAAAGTCATTCAAATCATCCACCATTAGGCTACTTTTAATGCTATTCTTAGAACACTTGACTCATTCCCATATTTTCCTACAGAAATTCTCAATCAAATACTGGTCAGTAAGGACTGGTCTTTTAGTGAAGGAATGCATGGGAATCTAAATTGGGCCATTTGTATTTCCACCTCCATAGAATACTGTGTTTTAATTTTGGCTTCTCCCTCAGAGCAACTGTTTATGTATAATGTTGGATCTAGCATTCTGTGCTCAGGATATTTTTATTAGTTTTCAAAATTCCTTAAAAACTACAAATTTTTCAGATATGAGATTTTCTAATAAAACAAGAAGCAGTACCTGGCAGTCAAAAATTCTAAACTATAGGTCAAGAAACACGAGGAAAAATAAATGTACAGTAAAAAATTTCAAAATGCTTAGTGTCATGGGGAAACAAAGACTTGATAAAACAAGAAAAAAAAAACCGTCCTGTACCCAGGCAGTCTAGTAGTTTGAAGAGAAAACAAAACTGAGTATAAGTTCATAATGTCCCTTATATAGATGCTCAATTGTATCAACATAACATGGTATATGTGCACATGGACTACCATTCCAATAATGTAATTCCAAGCCTTCTGTCATCTTGCTCATTTCAAACCTATGGCACTACAGACACAATTAAGAGAGGTTCCCCCTCCAATCTTGATAGCAATGTAGTGTCTAAGAACAACTTTCAAAAAGAAAAACTATGGAGTTATAGACAGGTTTCTCAGGAAAACTCTAATCCAGAGTTGACACATAAGGAAAACTGGTTTTCTACATGAGATCATCTCAATGTAGTCACAGGAACAAGAGAATGCACAGGCTGACAGTTCAGTCAAGAGCTGGCAACTTGTTACCTATGGGATCATAGAATTAATCAAACTCTCTGGATGACGTTTACTAAAGTAGTAAGACACTTAGTCACAAGGATATAAAAGCTTTAAAATGTATGATTATATTAATGCATCATGGACACTAAATAAATCAGATGGAATCAGTGAAGAACACAATATTCAATAAACATTAGTTCTTTTTTCTGCTTCTTATTATAAGTTAACATTCATATTCAAAGACCTTAAAATCTTACCCTGAAGAAAAGACATCTTCAGGCTGATTTCCTATAATTGAATGAAAAGTAGACATATTTCAGTCGATTATATTAGTCTATAAAATATCATAGGGTAAATCTTCTAGAGTAAAAAATCTTCTAGGGTAAAAAATAACTATGGTACTGGAATATAACAAATGCATCAGGAAATCTTCACCTCCTTTGGATTTATTGAATAAAAGAATGAAAGAAATTATCAGCATTTGATACCTCAAAGTAGGTGACCATGTATACTGACAACAATTCCAACTAGTGGCAAAGAGTGTCATTGCCAGAATCAGTGCCTATCATAAATAAATAGCAAAGAGAGTAGTTTTCTGGAAGAACGGTACCAGGATCAATTTGAAGACAGCATAAATATTTTTTTGTTATAACACAACAAATATTCCCCAGATACACAGCTGCAATCCTTCAGGTAGGGATGAAACAACCTATCAGAGAGAACCTGAGGCAATGATCATTGTACTTATCAATCTCCCCTAAAATTATGGAAACCTATCTGGACAAGGTTTCTCATAAAGACTTGCAAGGTATCAGAAAAGAGAGGTAAGGTGAAATCAATGCTGCCTACCCTCCCGATCTCCTCTGTGGTTAGGTTCTGATGAGCTCTTTTAGATATGGTGTAGTTCTCATACTTACCTATGATGCAATAAGGTAGAAACTCAATTGCTCTTGTCACCTTTGGACATAACTACTGGTAAGATCCCCTCCTTAAGAATATATCTATTCTGCACATGGCTAAAATACAGAAGATTAAAAGTATGTACTAGGAAGGCTAGGTCAGAGAAAGTTGCTTTGGAGGTTTGTTTATTATAAAACTATCAATCCATATGTAGGTATCTACATATATATCACTTAATAACTCACTTAAGGTCTTTCTACTGGGATAGAAACCTAGTTCCCTATGGTGGTATTTTATTTGTGCTGAAATGCGATTTTATTTGTATGTTAATAAAGATGCCTGGAGATCAGAAGTAAAACCGAGCCATTAAGCAGAAGTCAGGTGGTGGTGGCACATACCCTTAATCCAATCCCATGGCAGGCAGAGTCTCTGTGTGGTCAAGGACACAGCCAAGGAGTGGTGACCTGAACCTTTAATCCCAGTACCAACCATAGAGACCTGGAGGTCTGTATAAACAGGCAGTGACAGGAAAGTCATGTGGTTGGGTTTAGAGCCAATGAGAAGGCAGAACAGAAAGGCAATAAAAAGACAAGTCACACAGGAAGAAGGTCTCTCTCTCTAGAGAAGAGACAGCAGCCAGGTATTAAGATAAGGCTGTCTTGGCTCTTCACTAGTGCTCTGATCTCTTGGACTTTTAACTCTGTATTTGGCTCTGTGTTTCTTATTTACTAAGACCATTTAGAATTTTGTCTACAGTTCTCCTTTTATATAAAATAAGAAAGACCACACATGGTGAGATCCTATTGACATTACCCTTGAGAAAGTATCTTCCCATGGAAAATGAAGACTAGAAATGTGCCCAAGTGGCAGAGCACCTGTCTTGCAAAAATAGGGTAAAAGTTAAAATGGGGTTGTGGATGGATAGTCAAGTATTCTCTGGTGTATGAGTGGCTTCATATTTACTGATAAACACTATAGATATTAACCACACACAATAAAAACAGAATTTAAATCTGGAATTAGTAGACTAGTTTCTTCTTTTTTTCCCCAAAGAAGAGGTTCATGATTTGCTTCATCTGTAGTATTCACATTCTAAAGGTTACTGCATATGGGAAAAAATCATGTGAAAGACTTGACTACAGTTTGGAAAAGTATGACCTCTGGAGATTGCCTTTTGGCAGTCAAGGGTCAGTTTGGCAACACAAAGCAGGAAGACAAAAATAAACAAAAATAAAAATAAAAATAGGGTCATTGGAGTAGCAAATACATAGAGTACCTCCTTCTTAAAGTATGAAACCTTGAGTTCAACACCTCACAGATAAGAATATTAATTTCTAATTATACATTTAGGAACCAGACCGTTGCCATACAGTAGAGCCAGAAGTAATAACCATGTATATAAACATTTCAGTAACACTATATGATGTATTTGTTTAAATGGAAGAATTTGAATACAAAATTACCATTATTTTAGGTTTTGTGCCACCTTTATTGAATAAGTCTCTTTTTTTCTGTCACCCCCCAAAAACTGCCCTCAGTAAACTCACACCTGCTCCAGATCCAAGTTGACAACCCTCTTTGTTTGTGAGCCACCATTGTTGGGCAATTCTCTTTTTCCATTTCCCATCCTATTATCTCCTACTACTATCTCCAAACCCACATGCCTTGCTTGAGAAATGCAGCAGGCATGGCCACCATGTTTCCTAGCTACCTTTGCTAGCTAGGTGGCTATTTCATTTTCTCTGGAAGCCAACAATCCTATTCCAGACCCAAAGCTGTGAACCCTCTGTTGCAGGAATCCTAAATGTTATTTTAATTAAAAAAAATGGAGCCAGATATTGGGGAAAATGCTGAAAGATCAGAGAAACAAAGAAACAAGTCATAGCCAAGTCTAACCTCGCCAACTCCAGGAATCCTCTGACTGAATGCCTCTGAGTCCTCAGCTGAAAGCTCTCCAGCTGAAAAGCCTCTAGACAAAAGGTGTTCCAGCCAGAAAGCCTTTAGTTCCTGTCTCCTCATGCCTTATATACCTCTCTCCACCCAGCCATCACTTCCTTCCTAGTGTTGGGATTAAAGGCATGTGACTTCCCAGTAATGGGATTAAGGGTTGGTGCCACCACTGCTTGGCTCTGTTTCTCTCCTAGACTGATTAAATCTCATGTAGTCCAAGGTGGATATAACTCACAGAGATCCAGATGGATCTCTGCCTCCCGAGTGCTAGGATTAAAGACGTGTGGCACCACTGCCTGACCTCTATATTTAATCTAGTGGCTTGTTCTGTCCTCTTATCTTCAAGCAAATTTTATTAGAGTACACAATATATCACAACCTTTTCTGGGTAAGTCACTTCTTCCCTGTTCTGCCCCCACATTTTTTGTTTGTGGCTGTCACCATACACAGAAGACTAGGTCCAGATCAATGGCTGCAATAGATATAATACTGAAAATTTCAGCACCCCAATTAGAAAGTTCAGAGAAAAACCTTACCAATATAACAAATCAAACAAAAGATAGAATATGAGAATATAAAGAAAAAGTAGAAAATCTATAATTAATTAGCAAATAATATAAAAAAAAGAAAAAAAGCCATGCTAGAAGACCAGGCAAGAAATTTGAGATACTATCAAAGGCTCAAATCTTTGAATTCTATTGGCATACATGAGGAAACAGTATTCTCAATCAATAGCATAGACAAGATTAATAGAAAGATCACAGAGGAATTCTTCATCCAAGTAAGGAAATATATACACACACTGATACAAGAATCAAACAAAACCCAACCAGACAAGATCAGAAAAAGAAAACTCCAAAGCATATGATAGTAACACCACCAAATATACAAGACTAGGAAAAATATTGAAAGCTTAAGAAAAGAAAGTATACAAGTCGTTTGGAAATGAACATGCCCAGGGCAACAGCTGAATTATTAAATAAAACTCTGAAAAGCAGAAGAGCCTGAAGCAATGAACTTCAAATACTACAAGGCCATGCATGTCAACCAGGACTCATGTGCCCAGTGAATCTGCCTGCCATAGCTGAAGAGGAAACACTTCCATGATACAAGCAGCCTGAAACAGTCATAGCAAATAATAAATTCTAAACAGACTACTAAATGTAATACTTCTAACTGAAGAGAGGAGTAAGTACAAGAGGAGACTTTTAGAAAGAAAACAAGCAAAGCTATAATTTAAGGAAATACAAAGGGCATCTAACAACACAAAACAACAGGAAAATAAAACACTGCAATCTAGGTACAACTTTCAATAACGAATCCAGATATCAATGGCCTCAACACTCCAGTCAAAAGACAAAGGCTACCTAGACAAATTAAGAAACAAAATCCAACTATCTATTGTCTATGAAAAGTCCCATCTTAGTTTAAAAGTCAAGCACCCTCTTACAATGAATGGATGCAAAATGTATTCTCAAAATGTATTCTAAGCAAACACTGTCAGGAAGCAAGCAGGTGTCGGCATACCTGAAAAATCATTTTCAAACTAAAATGAAGCAGAAGAGACAAAGATGTGCACTTCATACTAATTAAAGTGTCAACAAATACAAAATAGAATACTTACACACACACAAATACACACACACACACACACACACACACACACACACACATATATATATATGCAGGTGCACCCAACTTCACAAGAAACCTAATGGAACAAAAGGCACAGATCAACACAGACGCAATAACATTATGTGATTGCAAACACCGATTTTTCCAATTGATTGGTCATCCAGCCCAAATACATACAATCTCAGAATTAAATGACATCTTCCTTCAATTGACCTAACCAATAATTAAATATTCCACCTCAACACCAAAGAATATATATTCCACTCAGCAGCACAAAGAGGCTCCTCTTAAATAGAGCATATGCCTAGAGACAAAGGAAACTTTAAGAAATACGGAAAATTGAAGTAATGCCATGTACAGTATGCAACCATTGAGTCATAAAAGTTAAAATTGACAGCAAAATAAACTCCAGTATGCATATAAACAAATAAATGACCTAATGATCCAAGTCAAGAATTTGAAGAAAAACAAACAAGAACAAACCAAACCCCCAAACAGTAGATAGTAAGAAATAATAAAAAGTAAATGAATTAAATAGAAAAAAGAAAACTGTACAAAGAACTAATGAATCTAATAGCTATTTTTCTGAGAAGATAAAGATGACCCACTGACTCCTTCATCAAGATTCTCTTGAGTCCCACACCAGAATGTAGACATGAAGCAGAGATCAGCAGAGTCTAGGGATCCCAGTCTCAGTTGATAAATCAACATTACAACTCCAGCATCTCTAGCTCAGGGAACATCACAGAACAGGCAGAGGGAAAGACTGCAAACATCAGGAAGTCTGCTGTGAAACAGTCTCTCATGGAAATGGCTACATTAACAAGATCTGAACAGAGACAATATCAATAGACATGCTAAGGAAGAAGTAGGGAGGAATCTCCGAGGGCCATGCTCCTGGACAAGGAACTGCAGGAAACTAATGACTGCTGAGATAGGGATAGTGAGTCTCTCTCAGACAGGAACCCCTAATTGCTTGACTGATGAAATTGTAGTCAGCACTGAAACCATGTCACTACAAACAAGAAAACTGAACTCAGTAGGTTGTAGTTACACATTTGTGTCTCTGTGTGTGAATGAGTGCATTGAAGAGTAATTATAAGGGAAGAAGAGACTATCAATTTCAGACCTGCGGGGACATGGAAGAAGCAGGAGTGTGGGGAGAGTGCTGGAGGGAAGAAAGGGAAGTGGGAAAGTGATCTAATTGTACTTTAGTGAAAATCTATAGAAAAGAAAACATTCCTTTAATAACATACACAGGAAAGGAAATCATAAAAGGATTGAATATTGTGTCTTGTTTAGCCATACAAATCATGTTTTCTATGATATGTATAACAAAGTAATTGTGTTCACTTACTGCAATGCATTCATTTTTACTGTGAGAAAATAATGTGTTTTTTTTTATAATGTGTGTGGGTAGCTAAGAAGACAACTTAGAAGTTAACAGCATGCTTTGCTCTTCAAGAGGACCTGTGTTCTGCTCTCAGAACCTATGTGGTATTTTACAATCACCTGTAACTCCAGTTCCAAAGAATACAACACCATCTTCTCTCTCCCACAAGCACCAGACATGAACATGGTGCACATGCCTGGTGTACATGCAGGCAAAAGCACTCACACATGAAATAAAATAAACAAATAAAATGAATTACAATACAGTGTAGTGGAACTATTAATGAAGTAGACACTATGTCAACATTTTTAGAAAAAAAATGTATGAAGTACACTAAAATGTGCTGTGGGCTGGGGAGAGGCTGGCATCTCATCACAGTATGGTAATTTAAAAAATATTTTTACATGCAAGTATGTAATTCTGGTGCAAAACTGAGAAACTTTTTAACCAAGCAGTTTCATACAACTAATTTCTTAAACAATTCAGCCGTCAATAGGCACTTGGTTTTTAAAACTGCCTAGGAGGAGCTGGAGAGAGGAATGTAAAGGAGGAAAGGATATTAATTCTATCCTAATTTAAATGCATTTTAAAAATAAAAACTGCTCTTTGCGAGTGAAGGGGAAGGGGAACACTCATCCACTCACCCAAAGGTAAGGGCATACAAACATATAACCACTATGGAAATCTGTTTGGCCATTATTCAAGAAGCTGGTTATGGATCCACCTCAAGATCCAGCTACACCATTCTTGGGTATATACCCAGATAATATCTAATTACAGAGAATTGAAAAATTCTAAATGCAACATTTTTAATCTAAAGAAGGGCTACAGGGAAGGAAACTTCAAAAGACTTACCTGTGAAGGTATTTTGTTGTCTCCAGAGAAGTAAGTTGTGCTGAATAATCACCATTTTTCTGCCAAGTATGGAAATGGTGGTAAACAACGTTATTATTTTAATATGGATGGAAAACCATTTATCAATATATTAAATATTTAAGATATTTCAAAGACAATATAAGATTCCATCAAGTCATCTGGACATACCCTTCAAATTTATTAGTTCTAAAAGATTTTACAAAGTGTCTCATTTTAGAAGGAAAGAACAGTGTGAGATGGTGTAGATTTACTATGGTTCAAATCATCTGGATTATCTTGACAGGATGGAAAATGCCCTAATATAGGAAGGAGTCCTAAGTATTCTTGCTCTGGGAAAGTGTTCCCTTAGGCTCCAACTTAAGTTTCCAAAACTCAGGATTTCCCTACTTTAGTTTAAAAGTTTGCTATGAAAATTTCACCACCTAAAAACAGGCACAGAAATAGCAAAGCAGTATCTAACTTGCTTCTCAGTCTTGATCTGATTAGAATCCTAATGAAAGCACTCTGTAATTCATGAATGGACCTATTATCAAATGCTACAGAATTCAGAATTTGATATTACTGAAATAAAGAGTAAGCCCATGGTGAGAACACTAATGAATTCCAAGACATAGGTTGCTCTATTGCTGGTCTTCCTTTAGACAAGAAGGAAACAATGATCTGAGTTTTGTCATAATGATCCTGAATCGCCATGCTTACCATCAACCTACATGGAAGACAAAAATCAGTTTTTATACATGTTATAAGTATACTCATGGGCTGTGATGGGGCTTAAATACTGAATACAGTTAATATAATTTAGATTCACAGAATTGTATTCCGTGTCTTCCTTCTGAGGCAGAGTTGTGAAATATCCTGAAATCTTGAGGTAAAGATTCAAGTATCTTGAAAAATGTTCCTTTTCACAGAAAAAGCACTTAGTGGGCCAATCACTTTCTGTCATCTTCCCTGGGAAAGGCGCTAGAGGTCTGTCACAAACACAGATTGTGCTACAGAGGATGATACAAAGGAACCCTTGCCTACAGATTACTATGAAAGAAAGAAAGCTCTGGCCTCTTTCTGCAAGTGCTTGGATTCATGGGATAATTTAGTATATCTGCAAACCCATTTGATGGCTGAAGAGAGACTCCTCCAAAGTATCGTGCCACGATGGTCCTCTAGGATACTGGAGTGCTTTGAATAAGTGATAAGGTTCAGATGCCTAGCAACAGCTTTGGAGAAATCTTAAGAGTTTTAGCTGCCAGAGAACACTGTTATATTAGGAGAAAATTTGAATTTTCAAGCACACAGTTGAATTTTCAACTACCCTTTCCTCATGGCTCCATAACTATTATGATAAAGATACAGATCAGTAGGTACAACCTGATAATCAAGTTTATTTAACACTGGACTAAAAGACAGGTGTAATCACATTAAATCCCCATGAATAAATGCTTCCTAAGTTTTCCTCATGTATGCCATATCTATCTGATATATGTAGGAATTTTTACTTTCTTGGACTGAGGGAGCATGTTAGATTGTTGAGCATTCAGGTAATAAGTTCGATGAAATATTTGGAAGATAAGTGTGAAGATTTTCTATCAAACTACAAATGTTTAGATTCAAAGAAGTAACTCAAAAACTAAAATTCTGTGCCATGCATTGCTTTATTTTTGGAACGACCAGAGCATGCTGGGATCTTGAAAGATAAAGATATTAAGGCTTCCAAAAGAGAGTTTAGCCATGAAGTTGAGTGGTAAAATAAACGCCTCATACATTCAAGCCCCTGAGTGTGATTCTCAGCATCATCATAGATCAGTCTTGAGATTAAGACTCTTGCACACCCGTTGCTATTCTGACCAATCTATCCCTTTGCTTGTCTCATGGCAAGTGGAGTTGACTAAAATGCTTCCATTCCAAAAGCATTTAAATAATGAAGTCACGCTTGGTTAAAATACAACATTGGTAAATATTTCATGTCTAAATTTAGTTTCAATTAGCGTTTTAACTTCTGGACTTACGTTTTGCGTTTCCCCATAATGGCATAATAAAGAGCACTCCATCCAAATGTGTCCTTTAACTGGTGATCAACACCTTTCTTCAGTAAAATTTCAACCATATTTTCACAATCCCATCTAACAGCATACATGAGTGTTGTTCTAGAATGACAGAGGCAATTCAATTACTTAAATGGTGAACTGTATACATTTTACCATATCAGTATAAGGCCTTTGTGTGTAGAATGGACCATTAACTAAGTAGCCTTAAGCATCCTGAAAGCAGAGTTCAGATTCCTAAAATATGTCCAAGGCTAAAACTAGGAAACAAGCAGAAAACTTCTTAGCCCACTATGATACTTTATAGAGTAGAATTTGTATTTTAAATTGTTTATGGTGAATAACTGTTTGGAGAAAATTGACCAGAAGTACAGAAAGCTTTATATGAAAAAGAACACCATTTCCTTCCTATTCTATTAAAATACAATTCACTGTTAAATATGGAATCACAATTTGCGTAAAATGATAGTAATAATGTTATCAAATAATTTTAATGTTAAAAATGAATGTTTTCAATTCCTGATACTAATATCATGCCATATATGTAAGTTTACAAGTACCATTCATGTATCATCCTTCTCTGCACACCACCAAAAGTATTTGAAAATTAAAGAGTGTTCACAAGATTGTGTGATTGCAAACTTGAAAACACTGGAACTGACACTGTAAATGTACAATCTAATATAAATGCTATCAACTCATAGAAGATCATATGGCAGTCAAAATAAAAATCAAAATAAAAACCTCTCATTATGAAAGGGAATATGAACCTGACTATCGTTCTTTGGCATAACCATTTCATGTAATAGATATTTTTAGATATGTAACTGATGTTTTGTTGACTTTTTCTAATCTAGTCCCATAACATATTTGAAATGAATGATTTTTACTATTCTAGACTATTTTCAACACAAGTCCCATAACACATTTGAAATGAATGATTTTTACTATTCTAGACTATTTTCAACACAAGTCCCATAACACATTTGAAATGAATGATTTTTACTATTCTAGACTATTTTCAACACAAGTAGTGTTTTAAAAATGCAAAGTGTAGTACCTTAGATATTGATCAGATGCGTGAAGATTCGCACCGTGTGTGATTAGGTATGCTGCCATGCGGGGTTTTCTTTCTCGGAGTGCTAGCAGCAGAGGGGTCAACCCATCCTGTAATGATATCAATTAATCATTTGCAATACCGCATATTTCACAACTGAACTGAAAATCATATATGTAGCCCTGTGATCGTAATGTTTACCATAGACTTGACCGCAGTAGTCTTTTCCTTATTAGCCTAATGCACCTGCTAACAATCCTCAAGACTGCAATGTTCTAACCATGGCTACGGTTATCACAAAGTCCTCTAGTCCATTACAGAACTCATGTGACACCCATGGACCTGTGGTTCCTGTCACAGAAGTTGTCATGGTACTTTGAAGCCATGGCACTCTCCCCTCAGAGTTTATCTGAAGAGACACACACCGACACACAGTGGCAAAGGTGTTAGATCCTAAGTTGCATGGATGAGCAAAATTGTCTTTTCTATGTCAGAAATTCTCCTGTATTTCAAAAGACAGTTATGTGGCAGATGTAGCATTTCCCAACAGAAAAATTCAATTAAGGACGATGACAAAACTATGGAATTGTCCAGTATTTAAAACCTGATTTCTGAAGTACTGTTTGGCAAATCTTCTGTGGGGCAAATATCAGTCAGCAACAGCAGAAGTTGTTTCACAGGCACAATTCTCAGAGTATTGTAATGATGTGGTATTTGCTGAGGACACAGAGGAAGCTCTTCGTGATTCTCCATTCAGGAAGGGCCAAGGGTAACAATGTCTGCCTCTTGCTCGGAACAGGTCACCAAAGAAATGACCTCAAAATGAGTAAGATCTCAAAGAATCTTTTTTTTTTTTTTTTGAACTCACAAAGATCCGCCTGTCTCTGCCTCCCGAGTGCTGGAATTAAAGGCGTGTGCCACCACCGCCCAACTCAAAGAATCTTTGATTGCTTACCTTGAAATGTATTCTGTCCTGTTACAAGTTGAAAACGGTCTTAGTGTTTAGAAAATCCAGTACATTTTTAAAATGTTTTTTATTTATATTATTTTTAGACAATTTCCTACACGAGATCTGTATTTACATAGTTTCTACACCCTCACTCCTCCAACTCCCCCTAACTCCCTCTGAAATTCAGGACCTGTTTTTTATTACTGTCACACACATGTGTATTATGTACAACCTACTGGTTCCATGTAATGTGAGCAGACTCTCTTTTTTATGTCTCTGCCTCTCCTTTTCTCTTTCCCTCCCCCTCTGTCTCTCTCTTCCTGTATGTGTGTTGGTTTGTGTGTGTGTGTGTGTGTGTCCATGTGTGTGCATGTGCATGTGTGTAAGTGTGTGTGTTTAAGCATGGCCACTGTGGTTGGATAAACTATTGAGGAGTTTAGAGTGTATCCCTGGAGAAAATTGAATTCTCCTCTCAGCAGTTATGGATAATGGGCAACTCTTGATTTACGAGTGTAGTTTTGAAGTTTCCCCTATCAAGTGTTTGCATGTCAACTGGTGTTTTCCTTGTGCACGTCTTCTTTAGGCAACCATATTATTGAGATTTCATAGATGAATTATCCCTTTTGTATCTAGAAGACACTTTTCTGCAACAGTCATCCTGGTCACTGGAACTCAGAGTTTTTTGTTTGTTTGTTTGTTTGTTTTTTCAAAACTTTCTTTCTCAGTGTCACCCGAAACAAGTGTGGGTGTTGTATTGTAGATGTAGGATTGTGGTAGGCACCCATGGTCCTTTGGTCTTTGCATTTTCACTAGTTGTGGATCTCTGTTATACTCTGTATTTGCTGCATTTTGATCATCATTGCATCTAAGTCCAATTTACTGAGTGACTGTACTGTACTATAGCTAGTGCATACAGATCTGTGTAATGGAAGTTTTAGAGATGGGCAAGGCATTGCTTTCTTTCTGGTTTATATTTTGCTTAGAAAACAACCTAAGCAGGAATCAAAATAGAGAAATAATTTAAAAGTATTTTAAACATTAGAATTCAGAAATGAAGACACAACCGTAATCCCATCAATAGAGTGCAGGGTATTATTGCAGGAAGATCGTGACTTCTAGGAGAGTCTGGGCTACATAGTGAAACCCTATCTAAAAAATTAATATTGGAAGTCTATGATGATTTTAGGATCATCAATATCAGTGAGATTAAAACGATGTATTGTAATTTACATGAAGTTATGCAACAAGGGGTGAAAAAGCCTTGCCCAACTGCACAGCTAACAAAATACACAGTGCCAGGCACATAAAAATTCCCTGGACTTTTTGGGAGTTCCAGACATTTCCCAAACAATATGAGCTACTGCCAGTGCTCTTGGTTGCCTCCAGTCACTTAAGTGTAAGATCTTGCTACAAAAGACACCAAATCCTTTGGAGAAAAGACTAGCAGGAATAAAGCTGGAACTAACCCAGTGATTCCTACCCAAGTTCTAGCTTCCTGTGGTGCTCTGCAAACTGCCAAGGGAGAAAAGGAATCTTCAGACATCCTAAATTTATATCAAACACTAAGAAATAAGGCTAGTAGACTGAAACACCTGTATCGGCAAAGCAGGTGAAATGGGGGAATACAGCTCTGGTTTGTTAGCAAATAAAACACACTTGGAGGTTGGATTGTGGAAGTACCTCCTGCAGGGAACCATTCCATCATAGGGGCTCAAAAGCAAAATGATTTGATTTGTTATAGTCAGGATGAAGCATAATTTTAAAAATTCTCCTAGAGATTGAGGAATGCACTGCATTCCTGGAGAAAACGGGATTATGAATGGACTGCGCTGTTCCATAGCTCTTGGGATTGTTTACTAAAATTTTAACCTCTGCTGCATGCATACTAATGGATGTGTGGAAATCAAGTTCTTGTAGTGCAATGTACCGTGCTTCAGTTGCAAATATTCCGTCTGTGATAGCAGTTTGAAGGTGAAGTGTCACCCACAGCCTGAAGTGATTTATATCCCAGCACAGCTTGTCAATATTTTGGGTAGGTGTTGAAGCTTTTGGAATTGGATATTTGACGGGTGTGATATTGGTATGTAGGCAGTTTTGGGGTACACCTATTCTGAGTTTTTCAAGAGGCCACTGATTCTGTTTCTGTGGAGATATGAGGAGGAAGGAAGGATTACAAGTTCCTGATACCACAGACAAAGCTATACCCAGCTGCCTATAGGAAGTTATCTTGATGGCTAACCAATGAAGAGAACCCAGCCCCTGGTGGGTGGCACCACAGCCTTGTTTCAGAACACGGCTGTGTAAGACTTTACAGAGATAGCTGCAGAGTAAGCAAACAGGCATCCTGGACTCATTCATTTCTCCCTCTCTTGAGGATAGATGATATGTCAACAGCTTTCTCAAGATCCTGATTCTGTGCTTTGCCCAGTAATACACAGTAACTTGGAAATGTAAGTCAAATAATCCTTTTCGTCCATTATCTATTTTTATAAATATTTTCCATGGCTCCATAAAAGTAAGCTAAATTCTCTAATACTGATTTCAATAAATTAACATTTACTTCTCCCCCTTTGGAAATAATTTTGAGAGCTATATTCAGTGCAATTTAATCATATTCACCCCTTCCCTTTCACTACTTTCCAAATGCACCCCTCTTCTGTACCCACCCATCTTTCTAACCTTATTGATATAAACCTCCTCTCAAGTCTCTGGGGTCACTGTAGAAGATCAGGTTAAAGCTTGTAAGAGCCAGGTCCACTGGATGACCAAAAGCAAAGAGTGTCTCATGGGCACACCAGCGTAGATGTTCATATGACATCACAGTCACCGTGAAAACATTCAGAAGACCGTTGGAAGCTCAAGTGACACAAAATGTCATTATGCAAGCAGGAATTTAGCATGAAGGTCTGCTCTGAGCTGAGAACTTCTTGACAGTTATAGCTGCTAGGACTGGATAGTCCTTTTCATTTAAAGGTGTGGCCTGGGTGGACTGAGCATGCTCCAGCGGATGGTCACATACCCAAGAGTATGTGGGCAGCACGAGTTGGACTCAATGGGGGTAAAAAACAAACTCTAACAACATATCAATACTTAGATGGATACCGATCAAGTTATTTCAAAGTGCCAGTCAAGTAATACTTCAACTTCTAAATGTGAAAAAAATTGGACCAAGATATGACAACTGTTAAAGCATATAGTTTTCAAATACTTGGGAATTCAATTTAGAAAATCTTTACCTTTGTAGTATCTTCAATGTTTCCCCCAAATTCAAGAAGACTGCTGGCAATATCTGGCCTGTCTACATACACTGCATGGTGGATCACTGCTTCTCCGTTGCAGTCTTTGATATTGGGATCTGCTCCATGATCAAGTAGGACAGACACGATCTCTGTCTCCCAGCTCTGTACAGCCTGTGGATATCGTTACCAGGAAAACACTGTCAATTTAAAGAACACACAAGAAACTTCCCCCAGCTTTCACCACGATTTATATTTAAGTGACTTTAATTTTACTTTCATTCTAAACACTTAGATCAACTTAATTACTGAAATTGAAGTCTTTGAAATACCTTCATTAGTGGTGTGGACATTTGATTATCAAGGGCATTTATCTCACAGTCCTTAAATATCAGAAAACAAACCAGATCGATATGCCCATAGAAACAGGCAAAGTGGAGCGCAGTTTTGTGGGAATGAGAGACATTTTGAAGGAAAACTGTAAGGCACTATTATCAACATACACAATCACTCTGGCATTTATAAATATTATATAGTATGTAAGTCCATAGACACATAAAAATATTTAACTTCATTCAAAATTTATTTTTATTTGCTCTTATAATTTACTGTACTTAAAAATTTATTGCAACTATCATTTATCCCAGTGTGAATAATACACACAGCTGTTGCAGCCTAGATAAGTGCTCTATTAGTGAACTACGTAGTAAAGAGCAGCCTATTTGAACAAAAAGAACATGACTATTGGGTGAACTCATTTTCAGTTTAAATCCTACTCTAGACACTACCATCAACCAACTACATCTCAGCCTTCCTATGTTGTGAATTCTTGTCCAGAAAATGGGTGTTAAAAGGAATACTTCTATCAAATTAGGATGACTCAATTAGATTCTTTGCAACTATTAGAAAATATTCTTCAACAACAACTTAACAATCTTTTCGGTATTTAAGTTATGAATGTTTACACTATAATAAACATATTTCAAGTCAATGTTAGTTCCATTATCTCTATTTTGTAAATATATTAAGGAGTATAAATTTTAGAGTCTAAGGACATCTCTTCAAAACTTGAGACAAGTTCTACAATAAATTTATGCTTCTGCTGCCTCAGCCTGCAAAGAGCTGGGATTGTAGATATGACACACCACTGAGCTTGAGATTTGGTTTTTCACACATTTTAACTCAGCTAAAATTGAAATGTCATTTACCATTCATAATGTACAACAGTGACTGCCAAAACTTAAAGGCAATTCTTAATACATAAGATAGCATGTCATTTTGCCATGCATGATGTCTCTACTAAGTGAAACGTGATATATAATGTGATATACATATACATACATATACACATATCCATATATATAAAACATTTCTAGACTTTTACTGGATTTTTTAAAGAAAGTTACGAAATGTACTATTGACAAAAACTGAAAATTATCAACAGCAAAATCTAAATGCACAGCAAACTTGGCTTTGATTTTTAAGGAACTTTAATTCAAAGGAAGTAAGTATGGAACTTCAAGTCAAATACATAAGAATGCCCATTTTTGATAATAGTTAAATTCATAACATACAGAGAAATTAGATGTATGCTATGCCTAATGTCAGTATCTAATATCAATTTCATGAGGGAGATTTAGTACACTGTGGGCCACCTCGAGTAAACCCAAAATTGGGAAAACAAGACAGTTTGTTGATTTGTAAATCATGAAATTCACAGCAAGTTCCATTCACCTCTATCAGAAGTAAGTAAAGATGTCAGAAGTAACTTTCAGAGAACTTGGAGCTTGTCAGCACATTGTGTTATTAAAATGGTGGCTGATCAAGGCCGCACTGAATAAACTTTCAGAAACAGATGACATAATGAGTGAAGGAACTTAAAAGAAATTTACAGAGATGGGAGAGTGATATCCCCAGGAAACTAGTGAGAAACAACAAGAAAATGAAGGAGCAGCAGGAAGAGGAGCACACAACCATCTATCAAGTTTAGATTATTTCTGTTATTTTCAGTGAGGAATATAAATGTTAGTACACACAGATAAAAGATCCATATTCAATGTTTTTGGGTGATTTTAGGTGGGAGGAAGACTATTGTGAGGAACACTACTCTTGATCTCTGTAGTTTCTACAGTTTACACAACATTGTGTTTATTAGGTACATTGAAATTAAATCCCATTACTTTATAGTTTGTTCAATTATTCTATTGTGTATTCGATGCTCCATAAGAAAATGCTCCATAGGGGAATTACGGGGTGACAGTAAACCTGCTGGAGCTTTGGTCTTGTGGTTCTCCTGCTCCAGAAGAAGATCTGGACACTGGACCTGTGTGATCACGGGTACCAAGGAGACTGTAGTCCAGAAAGCACAGCTGGTCTCTCCTCACTCCTGTTGCCCTCAACAGAGCTAGGAAAAGTAGGCTTCTCCCATCACCCGATTTCCTCAAGGCCCCTCATCCTTAGCTTCCAAGTGTTCTTACCGTTTCCCTTCATCCTCATCGTTCACATGAAATTGCTTCTTCCTGAGGAGACGCACCACCACTTTGAGCTTTCCCATGCATACTGCCTCATGAAATTCGTTTTCAGGGTCATAAGCCTGGCAGTACCTGTCTTCAGTTCCACAGTGAAAGCAGGACAAGTATCCCGTTGCCCTGCTTGGGCCATCACAAAAGCCCAAGGGGGTTTTCGGCTCCTTCTTAAAGCAGAAGAGCTTCCTCGGGGTGGACAACATAGCTGTCACCACCTTTCTATCAACTCAACACTAAGTAATTTTAGGAAATGATGAACTTTTAACCACTGACCGTCTAACAACCAGAGCCTAACTCTGCGACTCTCACAAGTGCGAGGCTATGGTTTGACCAGTAAAACTGAAGCATCCAGTTATAGAACAGTCGTTGCTAAGCAACACTGGTAAACAAAAGCAAGCTCCTTCTTCCTCAGGCATAACTGACAGTTTATGGAGCAAATAGTGCTCACTGTGCATGTGCAATGTAAATGGGGAGGTCTTCTGTGCTCGTTTGCACATATCCTCCACCTCTTCCTCAGGTTTGGTGGATCCCTTTCCTCCCCGCTGTAATCTTGCTTGGTGCTTCTTTTCTTTGGGACTGCAATTATTCATTATAAAATTTCTTCTTGGGTTTGTGGCTTGTTTTTATATACATTTTTACTAAGAGGTCATGGATGGATTGCTTTCGTAAGGACATGGAATTTCTTGAAACTTCTCTCTGGTGTTTTTGGTTCTGTGTTTTTGGAATTTTCAGTGAGGTGAAAAGCTGTAAAATAACGATTTTTATGTGCTTGGGAGTGATGGTACACACCTTTAATCCCAGTCCTTGGCAGGAGACA
Organism: Peromyscus eremicus; assembly: GCF_949786415.1. Classification (NCBI taxonomy): domain Eukaryota; kingdom Metazoa; phylum Chordata; class Mammalia; order Rodentia; family Cricetidae; genus Peromyscus; species Peromyscus eremicus. Next base: position 14,593,486 of record NC_081421.1, on the reverse strand, counting down.
GAGACAAATGTATTTCTGTGAGTTTAAGGTCAGCCTGGTCAAGTGAGCCAGAGCTGCATTGTGAGAACCTCCTCAAAAATGGCAAACTTTCTTTCTTTCTTTCTTTCTTTCTTTCTTTCTTTCTTTCTTTCTTTCTTTCATTAAGAGATTTTTCTATTCATTTTACATATCCAGCAGGGATTCCCCTGTCTATGGTGGTATTTTACTTGTACTGAAATATGATTTAAATTGTATGTTAATAAATAAAGTTGCCCGGGGGTCAGAGCTATTAGAGCATTATCAAGAGCATGGCGGTGGTGGTGCAAACCTTTAATCCCAGCACTTGGTAGACAGAGCTAGGTAGATCTCTGTGTGTAAAAGGATACAGCCAGCATTGGAGACACACACCTTTAATCTCAATCCCAACCATAGAAGACCTGGAAGTCTTTACAGACAGGCAGTGACGAGGCATGGTTTACAACCAATGAGAAGGCAGAACAGCTAGACTGAATAAAGACATACACACAGGAAGTAGGTCCCTTTTTCGGAGAGCTCTCTTGGCTGAAGAGGATCGCTGAAGCAGGAAGAGTGAGGCTCTTAGCTCTGACCTCTTGGCTTTCTTCTCTGAATCGGCTCTGTGTTTCTTATTTAATAAGACGGTTGGTTACATCTACACCTGTCCTCCTTCCTCCCACTCCCCGAGCCTTCCCTCACAACCCACTCTCCCATTCCCACCTCCTCCAAGGCAAAGTCTCCCCTGGGGAGTCAGTAGAACCTGGTATGTTCAGACGAGGCAGGTCCAAGCTCCTCTTCCCTGCTTAATGTCTTTACAATACAATGTGGAGAAGTTATTATCCAACCATGGCTGTTGTGGTTCTAAATGTCTTCTGTAGAGCTGGTTCATAAATTTCCTTAGATATCAGGAAATTTCTGCTATTGTTTCACAGAACTTGATTTTTATGCTCTGATTATCTCCACTCTATCTGCAATGCCAGATATTTATATTTAGCCTCTGAGGTATTTTTCCACATAAATGTCCCCCACAGGTTTAGATAATTGAACACTTGGCCCCAGATGGCGGTACTAATTGGGGAGGATGTGGAATATCTGGGAGATGGAGCCTTAATAGATGACATCTGTCCCTGGAGACAGGCCTTGAATAGTCTCTGCCCTTGTGTTTGCCCTCTGCTTCCTGAGTGTGGTTGAGATGGAACCTCTAAGCTTCCTTTTCCTGCCCCCATGTGGGCCATTTGTGCTAAGTCTCTCCACCATGATAGACTCCGATGCCTTTGGATCTGGAATTCCAAATACACTCTTCATTCTGTAAGATGCTTCTGGTCATGGTGTTTTATCACAGAAACAGAAAACTAACAAGTACAATATCTGAATAGCAGCATCCCAGAGATCTTGAATGATGTGTCCATTACATTTAATTTATTAATGCCTTAATATAATCACATGCCCACCTTGATTCCCAGCCCCGATGTTCTTCTGCTTGATTCTCTCTATTGCTGATGCATTTTAAAGTTTCTATACTTGTTGTATAGAGATATCCATGTTATTGTTTTCCTTTTATCATTAAGAGACTCATTTGAAGCAGGAAACAGAGACACAGCAACATCGAAACTAATACACACTCTTTTGATGAGAAAACTGACCCGACACCCGTCTGATACAAACCCAATCAAAACTGGGCTGGACTAGGTTCACTAGCCATGGACATGGACATGGAGGGCTCAGAGTCACCATCCTGTGTAGAGATCTTCTGAAGGAATTTCCCTAGGACTCCTACTGTGAGAGAAAGAAAGGGCAAAAGGGAGTTTGTCTCTGGAAAGAGATTTCATAGTCAGGCCAGTGATGACAGTCTCCTTGATCAGGATGGGTCACCTTAGCTATGCTCCTCTTCCCCTCTGTTTACACTCAGACCTCACTGAACCTCTTTGTTCCTTCCCCCAAGGTGGCTACAAGGAACAAATCCCCCTTTTTCTGCTTTTCGTTATCAACTGTGTTTTTAATGGACTCATTGAGGACAGGTGACTTGTTGGGGCCAACTCCGACGGCCTGAACACAAAGCAGGAACATGATTCAGAAAAGGTTTTTAAATTTTATATTTTAATTGCATGTTTTTAAACATCTCTCTGAGAATTTGTTAAAAATAGTAAAAGAATAAAATTTCTATGAGAGAATCATACTAGTCACACAAAATTTGAAATCCAGAATGTCAGCAGCTTTTAAGACACCGGGCAGTTTGGGGAGTCCACTCATCTTTGCCCAACATTATGTTCCATTTGTCGTACAAAAGACGCATTACTGCGAATCTGGAAATGTGCTTAAAGCAGTTATTGTAATTCAAAACACTGAATTTTTTCAACATTAGAAACACAAGGAATACTCCAGCCCTGCTTCATGGGGTGTTCTGTACACACGCTGCTCTTCTTTTGTTCTGTTCATGGCCTCCACTCCTGGGGCAGGAGGCTGGCTTACTCACTGTTTTCTGTCCTTGTCCTTTTGCGTTTAAGTCAGACATTCGAGCGTCATGGACACCTCTGCCACAGACTTCTCAACACCTGTTTCTTAGGTTTCATTCTTGTCCCAATAGGGGCTTCTGGGGTGATAGCCTGTCAGTAACAGCTTGTAGGCATGTGACAGGAAACTAGAGACCAGGGTGAGCTACATCATGGCTAACACATGAAAGAAGTCAGTTGGCCAGGAAAGCCCTTTCTGCTGGCTTTCATGTAGAAAGGGAGGGTGCCAGATATGACCATGTAAATGGCCTAACATGGGCTCTGCCTAGTAATTTACCTCGAGCTGAAATATCCCCTCCAGAAGGAGAGGAGAGGCAGCTGAGATGCCACACATCTGGGAAATATGAAATCTAGAAGATTCATGAGGTCCTTCCCCTAGGTTACAGAAACAGTCAGCTGCGGCTGGACTGTGGGCATCTGAGCTTCTGGGAGCCACATCCCAACCTGTTGCCCTGCCTTCTGCTCCCCTACGGCAGGGAAGGCCTCCGTCTCTGAGCCAGGTGTTTGGCACTGGATATGAAAAAGAAAATTTTCTAGCTTCTCAAGAGGGTGAACCGAGATTCCATAGATTCTGAACAGCAAGTCATCGCTAAAAGTCAGAAAAGGTTGTACGTGCATGCATGTAATTCTGTGTGTGTCGTTTGCATGCACACATGCATGTACATTTCAGCTGTCTGGTAACAGTATACTAAACATGTGCTGTTCACCTAATTTCCCCTGGGCAGCCTCTCCTTGCTTAGACTCTGAGGATATCATTTCTGGAGGATGCAGATGTCTTACAAACACTAATTGGCTGAAGGACTGCAAAATGCTCAGAATATCATTTGCCACTAAGTTGATAATATGTTCCACTTCTTACTGATTTCTGTTACTTTTTAGGGTCCGTCCTCTTTTGCAAAGATATTCCACGGAAAGAAATTTTACTGTTGACCTATAAATATTAAGGAACACAGGCTTTGATAATAAAAATTCTACTTTATAGATGAATATTTGCACGTAAATCTTAATATGAATTTCATAATACTTCATTTTAAGGAAAAAACTCCTCAAATTACCATACTCAAATTTTTGAGTAAAATTACTCAAAAATAACTTTACTATTTTCAAGTTATCACAATGTATAGATTGTAATGTCCTAATTATGAAACTGATTACTTTTGCCCAGGAATTATGAAATATATTTACAATGTAGCAGTGACCCCCAGTGGTCAGAAAAGGATGGGCAACTGTTCATAGTTTAAAAGGCAGAGAGCCCCTTCCTTCCAAACTGAATTTTTACAAAGAGTTAAACCCACGCTCATGTTGTTTGATCCAGGCAGGAACTAGTATTTGTAACTCTGTAGTTTACAAAGAACTGTGAATGCATGTAGCCAAGTCATAATCACAAGAATATTAAATTACCGCTCAAAGGCATTTAACTGTGCACGAATCAGGATTGTCTTATCAATTTTAGTAGTGTTCTGAAATTCGGAAGTTCCTCTAAACATCCACCTATGATGGAGGGGAAGTGAGAAATAGACAAGCCACCTGGCCCCATCGTATTTTTTACTTAAAGGTCTGAAGGACTCATATCAGACATTTCCCTCAAAAATAAGTGTCTGAAAGGAATCACCCTCACATCCATGCCTGGAGCATGCTTCATTCCTGCTTCGTTTCCTTGTTCTTTTCTTTGAGATAGGGTCTCACTGTGTAGCCCTGGCTGGCCTGGAACTTGATATGTAGGTCAGGCTGGCCTTGAACTCACAGAGATCCGCTTGCCTCTTCCTGAGGCGTGCTGGAATCAAAGGTGTGCGCCTCCTCACACCAGCTCTGACTTTGTTTCTTGAACTGATTCCTGCTCATCACAGTTATCCTCTCTTCTGGTCTAGCAGTGTGGCTGACAGCCTCAATGACTTCTGGTGTCAAGTTGAAGTTGAGACAACATGTTGACCTTACTGATGACCACAACTCAGAGTTAAACCTATCTCTTGAAATGTTTATATGCTGTTGTTCTTGTGTGCAGGCCATTTGTTAATAGTTTTCTTCCTGTGCCTGTTCTAAGTTTGGGCAGCCATGTACTGTGTATCTGAGCTCTTGATGCTTCTGTTAAAACCGTGATTCCCTCTTTCCCTGATGGTCTTCAAAACACAGAGGCAGGGAAGGTCAAACTGATTACTTACTAGGAGAACTACTGGAACATCAAGAACAGCTCCAGAGCAAGTGGACGCCAGAGGGATGATGGACACTCTGAGGCTCAAGGGTGAGGGCTGATGGTTAAGGCTACCTAGAATATAAAACGCCACTGATGTAGACTCACTAGCATACTACAGACAGGCAGTGCAGTGGTCAGAGAGGCTGAAGACGGGTTCATAGACATGTCCCCAGAGAAAGGATAAGTGATGTGGTATCATATTGCTACTGAAGAATTACACAGGTGTAGGTTAAATGGCAGAGGAGGAGGAAGGAGAAGAGGTATTTGTGGTAACAATGCCTGCAGCTTTCCAGTTTCTGACAGAAACCTAACCCTAGTCTCAGGCTGCTGGTGGCCAGGCTATGCTGTCTCCTCCTGCTGCACTAGGTCAGTTAAGAACAGAAACAGTAAACACACTGACTTCCTTCTCATAGATTCCTTCTGCCGTGCTCGTCCTCTCGGCGAATTTCCACACTGTTTTAGCAGTTGCACCCCAATTTTCTCCTCTGCTTGCCTTCCTCATGGTGCTCTGCCTCTTGTCCCTTTTAGACACCTAAGGTATTTCTCCTCCCTGCATTTGTTTTCAAGGTTTCTTCCAGCATCTTCAGGTTTTAGGAGCTGAAGATGGTACTCAGTCTTGAGTGTGTTTATCTGGCCTGGTGTCCTTGAGGGTCCTCAGCCTGCCTTGATGTTCACATGGCCCATGTCCAGTCTAAGGGATCTTCTGCAGTCTATTCTAGGTCCTCTCGGACCTCACCCTTTCTTAATACAGTGAGTCCTAAATCTATCAATGATGCATGAACATCTCAAGATTCCCCCCAAAGCACATGTGTAAGTTTCCTCAGCATCTCCACAGAGACAGCTAATAGCATTCTCAAATGTCACATCTGGTTTTTCCCATGTCATGTAATGTCAACTCACCCCTTTGTGCTCCTCAGTACTGCTAGGTTTCAAACCTGGGACAAACGGCTGAGGTGCCTATACAACATATCAAAATAGACCTGGCCACCAGGTTCTCCCTGCATCCCTCAGTCCCTATCTGTTAAAGGGTCCTCCTGGCTGGCATACCCAGCCCCCTACCCTGACCTTCTCCAGCCCTGGGGCTAGGCTGCCCTTCTCCTAGCTACCCTTCCTTAATCCAAACATTTTGGTTGAGTGCTATCTGTGTACCTTTGGGCCTCCTGGCTGCTGCACCTGGTTCCCCTCTTTCCTTTCTCCCTTCCCCTCCTCCATATCCTCACATGACCCACCTCAGTCTGGTCATGTCCTTTCTGGGCTCTCCCGGATGTTCTAGTCTCTGGCTATGCTCTCCCACATATCTACAATAAACCTTCTCCTCCATACATACCTAGGAGCAGTCATTTATCCTTTTCCTTTTTTTTCCATTCCAGTACATACTTCGTTCAACTTAGATGCTACTCTTTGTCTATCTCTCATTCAACAAACACTCATGCTGGGGTGTCCCTCCTACATGCATGCATTCAAGTCTATACTGACCATTAGCTCTTGTACAGTCACAATAGTTCTGGTTGATGTGATAAATACATTACAAGTGCAAATTAAGGGGGTGCAGATTAATTCCAGCTTACACTGCAAGCAGTATGGTCTGTCCTAGCAGAGAAGTCAGAGAAGCTAGCTGGTCACATGACACCTGCAGACTGGAAGCAGAGAGACAGGAATGCATGCATTCTGTTGCTTCTCTTTTAGGTCACCTGGGACCCTAGCTCATGGGTAGGTGCTGCCTACTTTTAGGATGGGTCTTTCCACTTTAATTAACCTAATTTAAAACATTTCTCACAGACAGCTCAGAGGTTTGTTTTCATGGTATCTCTGAATAGTATCAAAGAGAAGAAAGCGACCACCAGGTGGCAAATGGGCACTTGGCTGCAGTGATTATGAGCACTGGGAATGGGACCTTTCTCTATTGTCCTGTGAAAAAGTGGACCTGGGGGTAGGGGTGTAGATAAATGTTGGTCTCTTATCTGGGAAGTAAAGGGCTAGGAATTTAAGGATTATTAGTATAAACAGGGAACATGAAGAGAGAAGACAGATGTCAGATTGATCTCTGCAGTTTGAGCATTCATAGAGATGTCATTCAAAAGAGGCCATGCATTCACAAGGTCACAGGGCAGGAGCCACATGCCCCGGCTGGCCCCAAAGATGATCAGTCCTACCAGGAAAGGGAGGCAAGGCAAATTTCTCCTGTCTCCTGGAGGTCCAGATTCAGCACACAGGAAGCCATCACCCCCTCACCTGAAGGCCTGCTGCTCAGAAAGAAACCAGAGAATATTGTCACCAGGGGACCCAACCAAAGAGAGGAAAAGGAAGACACCATTCCCAGTGACTTCTAGCTTCTATTAGTCATGGAAAGGAAAAAAAAAATTAGCAAATGGTGGTAAAGAAGCTCCCTCTTTAAGGACAAATCTGCCACCCTGTGGCAATGGAGAAAAATACACTTAAAAAAACCCCTGTTTGGCATTTCAGCCTAACCTAGTGGAAGACCCACAGCATGAGATTTCAGGGTTATTACGCCATGTATGCTAAATATTACTTTGTATTTCTGTTGATTCATTTTGGAAGCCTTAAGTCATCTTAGAAGGAGAGAACCAAATAGTCTGGTTCAAGGAAAGACGCTTGTCTTTGTCTTAAAGAATATGTATGTATATGTTTATGAATGTCAAGAATGTGTGATAATTTAAACTCAAAAAACAGAGAAAAATATATCCTTCTCAGTTGTTAACATGGTGTTTACACAGATAGCCAAGAAAATACTCTCACTTCTCTTTCATATTTGCTGTCCATCTTCACAGAAAGCAGCCTTCTACCTAGAGAATTGCATCCCGCAGAGAATTCTCACCACAGTGGCATGTGTTGACTGTCTTATCAATAAACAGTGTACAGGGTGGTCCTTGACTTCACTATCAGGACAGAAGTCACCAGAGCACAGTGGAGAGTCACCAAGGGCACCGACTGCAGAGGCAGGCAGAACCTGCAGGATTGGGAAGTGCACAGGACTTGGGGTCTCTTTCTGAGTGGAAATAGCCTTGCCAAGAAAATGAGGTGGACATCTGGATTCCATAAATTTTAAAGGATTAAAGACGAGGGGGCTGGAGAGACGGCTCAGAGGTTAAGAGCACCGGCTGCTCTTCCAGAGGTTATGAGTTCAATTCCCAGCAACCACATGGTGGCTCACAACCATCTGTAATGAGATCTGATGCCCTCTTCTGGCCTGCAGGGACACATGCAGACAGAATACTGTATACATAATAAACAAATAAATCTTTAAAAAATAAAAAAGGATTAAATATGATGATTTAGCTTAATGATTGTCACAAATTATGAAAAGAGTGGTGGCTAGTGGGTACTGGATATCCAAAGACACTAGAGAATAATTTTTAAATTTTGTAGAGTGGAGTAATAACATACTAGATATGCAGAATAAGCGATCTTTTTTATTTTTTTTAATTTTTTTTGGTTTTTCGAGACAGGGTTTCTCTGTTTAGTTTTGCACCTTTCCTGGAACTCACTTGGTAGTCCAGGCTGGCCTCGAACTCACAGAGATCCACCTGGCTCTGCCTCCCGAGTGCTGGGATTAAAGGTGTGAGCCACCACCGCCCGGCGAGAATAAGCGATCTTGATCTTTGCTAGTGGCTGATCTCTGAGTTTTAGGTCAGTCTGGTCTAGAGATCCAGTTTCAGGAGAGCCAAGCTTAGGCAGTGAAGGACAGAAAGCCAGGAAAGATTTCAATTGAACAAGTGGGTCATGTTCCAGCTCCAGTAAGCAGCAGATCTTGGCAGATTTGGCCATGTGGTTCTGGCTTTAGAGTTAAGGATAGAAGAAATGGCATGTGTCAGGATGTCTCTGAATGGAGGCCTAGGAGAGAGGCCACTGTGTGAAGCTGGGAAGTTGAAGCCTGGATTTCTTTGGAGAACCCAATGTTAGAGATGCCAGTGTCATGGGATACCTGCAGAGGAGAGCTGCTGATGGAGAATGGAACCAGCTCAAGAGAGAGAGAAATGTGTTGCACTCAACAAAGTTGAACAGAGTTGGACATCTGAAGAACATTCTAACATCAGACATTGAAATGCAGCATTTGGAGTTTGTCTGGCTGATTTTCAGTCTTGCTTTGATCCAGTTTTCCTCATTATGCTCCCTTCACTACATTTTGGAATGTTAATGTGCATCCTGTGCTATTATATGTTGGAAGTATGTGATCTGGTTGTTTTATTTTGATTTTATAGGGGATTACATTTAAGAGACTTATGAATTTCAGAAAAGTCCTTGAACTTTGGACTTTAAAACATTGTTGAGATTGTGATAGACAATGGAGACTTTTGAAGTTGGACTGTATTCATTTTGCATTATGATATTTTTACAAGTTTATGGGTACAGGGGAGTGGAATGTGGTAGATTGAATGTAACTGACCCCCATAGTTTCATAAGGAGTGACTATTAGGAGGTATGGTTTAGTTGGAGTGGACATGATCTTTTTTGAGCTAATGTGTCACTTTGAGTGTGGGCTTTGAGGTTTCCCATGCTCAGGACACCACTGAGTGTCTTAGTCGACTTCCCACTGCCTGAAAGATATAGGATTCTCAGTTACTGCTCCAGCACCATGTCTGCCTGCATGCTGCCATGCTCCCCATCATGATAATAATGGAGTGAACTTCTGAAAGTGTAAGTGAGCTCCATCAATTAAATGTTGTCCTTCTAAGAGTTGCTGTGGTCATGGTGTCTCTTTACAGCAGTGGAAACCCTAACTAAGGCAAGTATGCATGAGGGTGAGGTCTAAAGTGCCATGGACATGCTAGGATGCTGGAGATGCAAGGAATGTGGGATGTATGTAAGCACTCTCACATTTAAAAAGTGGAATGAGCCTGAGAGAGGCCAGATGTACTGCAGGAGTTAAGGCTGAAAAGGGCCTCTCTATGTCCTTTGGAGTTCATTTCTTGTAATCATATTCCCCACTTTCTTGTGCTAGAGCTGCAAGCTTTGGTATTTTTCTCACTTGTATTTGGTCTCGCTCTTTTTAAGATTTTTGTGTACCATTACCTACATTTTCCTTTTAGAATGCTGGTCTTTAATTTGTGACTTTGTATGTTTAAAGACTCAATATTCATTCTGATTTTGCAAACGATTAAAGCTTTCAGACTCAGAAGAGCCTTTGGATTTCAGACTTTTGTATATTGTTTGAATTGTGAATCATATGGGGACATTCCAAGTTGCACTAAATGCAGTTTACATTATGAGAAATTCATGAGCCTTATGTATGGAATATTCTTATTTATTTGTGAAGTGTCTTCCAGAGAGCCATCCAATAAATTCCTTCCCCCAAAATAGAGGTGCATTTTTTTTAAAGTTGTGGGATCTTTAAAAGTTAAGGAATGCCCTGTACAGTAGATCACTAGAGCCACCCCTTTGAGGGATTATCCTCAATCTTTAGTTTCAGAAGTGCTCAGCTTATAGGTCAACCATAACCAGAACATCTGCCGCCTCACAGTTCAGCCACCTTCCACTGATTTCCTACACCATGCCTTCTTCATTCACATGGACTTAAACTCTCTAAAGTCATGTGCCAAAACCATGCTTTGCTTTGTTTCTCAAATGGTGTTTGTCACATGACTTAAAGAACTAATACAGTATCATGGAACGGACAACATTTCATAGTAAATTTCCTTTCTCCTCCTGTCCTTTTCACCAATGAAAGAATGAATTCTACTGAGCAAATATTGTTCAAAATAAATTCCCATCAGGGCTTGGTTCTGAGGCTTAAAGTATCTTAAAAACAAATATTGACATATCACATATATTTTTTCACATATAAGACTGTTTTTGAAACAGAAAAGTCCTGCATTTATATTTATCTCAAACTATAAATAATGACATAGATAAGTGTTCCAGTGCAGCGGTTTAACTAAAGCAGTGCTTCAGTCTTGATGGACAGGGAAGAGGCTTGGCCCTGTCTCAACTTGGCATATCATGCTTTGTTGACTCCCATGGGAGGCCTTACCCTTTCTGAGGAGTGGGTTGGGGAATAGAAATGAGGTTGGGGAGGGAATAGGATGAGAGAGGAAGGGGTATGTGTGGGAACTGTGGTTGGTATGTAAAATAAACAAAAAATTTAATGAAAAAAAAGCAAAAAACAAAGTAACAAGAGAGGGACCAATATTTGCTGATTGCCTTGCATAGGACACTCAACAGTCAACAGAAAAGGCTTCAGTAGGTTTTATTTTACCCAGAATCACTGGAATAGCAGTAAAAAAGACATTGCAAAAGCAATCAGGACAGTTACTATACATAAAAGGACGAAGTGCCAGAAAGGGTGTGAGAAATTGTAACCCATGTGCTTTGCTGATAGGTATGGAGAGTGATGTAGGAGCTGGGGGATACAGTATGGCGCCTCCTCACAAACTTAAATGGGGAATTACCATATGATTTTTTCATACACATTTATATTTACTTCACATCTATATTTATTCCCCAAAGAATTTCATGTCAGGCCTCAGATACTCATGTACTTCTGAGAAAACACACCTCTGCATTGCTCATTATAATTGAAAGATGCCAAGAAGAAATCCAATCACGATTAGAAGAATAAACAATGGATAAACTAAAAAAACTAAAACAGTGCTCATTTACATAAAGAAGGTATGGATGAACCATCAATGACCATCATCAAATACTGTATAGCTGCATTAGTAACTAGAAGACCTAAAGGGAAATATAGCAATTAAATGGACTCAAACAACTTTGAATGGGTAATTAAATTATTATTATTTAATTATTATTAATTATTAATTATTCAATAACTTTGCACATTCAAAAATGATATCTTATAAAATATATTACAAAGCACATAAACATATATACATATAAACATATATACATATATACATATGTACACATATACATGAACTATTTACATCAAGGGAAGGAAGGTAAATGTAAAATAAACACTGAAGAAAGCATAATATATTAACAATATAACATAATCTAATAAAACAAGATAAACATATGGAAATAAAAACTGAAGATAATATAATAGTGTAATATAGTATAACATAATAAAACAAAATAAACAGGTGAAAATAACACTGAAGATTATGTAATATAATACTATATTATTCTAAAACATAAAATAAAAATGTGCTTTTTCTTGAAGCAATTATTGGAGAAGAGACAGATTTTCTCCTGAGTTGTCTTATTGTGGATGGTCGGAGAAGTTGTCAGGCAATTGTCGTAGGCTTGTCCAAGTTCTAGGATGAGAATAATTCATTTTAAATGCACACTGCTCTCTTCTGTTTTATAAACTTTATGGTGAAAAGAGCTAGTTAGAGCATTCATAAAATGCATTTCTAGAACATGTGTGCCAATAGAGACGTTTTTGTAAAGTTCACCTTTCATCCATCATGAACATTCCATTGAATACTTCACTTTCATGACAGATCTATATGCTCCATGACATTTGTGAACCTTAATGCTAACACCTAACTCTAACCTTAAATCTACTCTAACTATATAACAGGAAGCCTAATCATAAAACTCAACCGAGCCTTAAAGTCTAAATTGGAACCTAACTCTAGTATGTAACAACAGTGAGGAAAACATGGAAGATGGTTAGGAATATCTTTTCTTCTTATCAATGAAACCTCTTGTGTTAGAAATCGATTTATGTTCTTTTTACATTTTCAACACCATACTATTCCTTTTCTAAAGAATTTATTCTCTCCCCGACCACCAGACACACTGCCCCATTTTCCTCCTTTATGTCCAGTATTTGAAACTGTTCATATTCTTTAGCTCCCAGCTTTCTCTCTTCAGCTTTATTTCCTAATATTCCTGAACCTTTGAAATGTGACCAAAACATACATACACACACATTCTAAATATCTATCCATCTGTCATCTATCTATCTATCTATCTATCTATCTATCTATCTATCTATCTTACTATCTATATCTATATAATCTATCTAAATAACTGTATATGTATATGTATATGTATGTATATATATATATATATATATATATGCAATTGATGACAATCTTGATTTAGCCAGTTGTTGACTCATGAGATAATCATTCCATTGACAGTTAACTCTTTTTATCCCCCATGCTGCACTGAAATACTTATACTCCTGAGCTGGAAAACTGAGTATATATTTTAGATAAACATTCTTTCTAATACATTTTAAAAGAAAATATAACTCTTACCATCACTTTTTTATGTTTTCTCTTCTATTTCTTGTAGTGGGAAGAAGAGCTCCGTTTTTTGGTGAAACATGCACAAAAGCATGCTCTTATAGCATCAATCTGAAAGAGATTATGTAAAATAAGGAGTTTTTAAACTGAAAATTAAAACAATGTCACCAAAGATTGAACCATCCATTCAACTAAAAAGGGCAACTATGGCTGATTGCATATTTTACATACATTCACAATTTTAGAATAAGTTACAATAGTATGAGAATTAAGTACTAGGACTCCTTCAGAAAGGGAGGGACTTGAGTTCTAGGTTTAGGCTACCTCTGATGTTCCAGAAACTCCAGAACCAGATGAAAGATTCTGACTTCCCTTTAGGGCCACATAAGATACCCATGAACTTTGTCCTGGGGCCTGACTTGCATGATCTCCTACAACAACATAAGGCCCAGGGATTTTCCTCCAGAATCCCAGGCAGTATGACTTCTTACACCAAGTGAAGGCCCTGACTTCTAGAGGGTAGGCCCACCGATGAACTAGGCAAACTCCATGACCAGTTGAGAGGCTCTCACTGCTTTGATTCAACCTATGTATTCTGCTCAGGACCATTCCCATAGGTGGCTAGGTTTCACCTGCCAGGCACCACCTGTATTGACACATGAACCCTGTTCTAGGCTTAAACAGAGGCTGACTCCCAGAAGAAGGATATCCTTCAAATCACAAACATATTTAAAAATCTCCTTTGCATGTAATTCTAAAATCTAAAAGAAATGGATGTATTTCTAGATTCATTGTATGTAATGAAATTAAGTCAGGAGGAAGGAGATGATTATATATATATATATATATATATATATATATATATATATATATATATATGCACTATTGAGATTGAAAAAGGAACAAAATACTTTTCAACTAAAAACTGACCAGGACCAGATGGATTATTTGCAGAATTTTACAGAATACCAAAGAAAAATGAATATCATTGCTACTTAGATCATTTCATGAAATAGTAAAACAAAGGATTTCTCCAAAATTTTTATGATGCCAATAATACCTTGATATCCAAAGTAGAGAAAGATTCATACAAAAAGAATTAAAACCACAGACTGATTTTCATGATGAGAACAGATACAAAACTTCTAAATGTGAGATTGACAAGCTGGGGTTTGAGAGATGCCCCAGCATTGACAAGCAATGCCTATTCTTCCAGAGGACCCACTTTCAATTCCTAGCATCCATACCATATCTCACAACTATCTGTAACTCCAGTTCCAGGGAATTGGATGCTCTTTTCTGGCCTCTGAGTATACCAAGTACACATATCGTGCACAAGAATACATGTAGACAAATAACCATATACATAAAATTAAAAATGATATTGGCAAAGAGAATTTAAGACCATAACAAAAAGTATATCCGTGATGGCCCTTTTGGTTTCATGCAAGAATGCACGGTAAGAAAAATGTATGTAAACCAATACATACAACAAATCAAATAAATGGAATAAAGAAATTCACATGATCATCCCAATATATGCATGAATGACCACTAACACAATTGAACATTTGGACCATAATGATAAAAGTCAGGAGAGGCTAGGTATGGGTAGAGAATATGTCATAATTATACAAGTAATAAACAACAAGCTTACCATCTACATGTTCTAAAATGGAGAAAAAATATTAATCTAACCATAATGATGAGAAAAAAGGCATTTATTGTTCACTGTCTCTATACTTTTTAATAAAGAGCTGAAGTTCTAGATAGACCCAATAAGGTAAGAAGAATATTAAAGCATACAAAGTGTGAGAGAACTCAGAATGCCCCTGCTTAAAGATGGTAGGATTTTATCAGCTGTAAAAGGGTTGAGGCTCCACAAAACGTCTTACAGCTGATAAACACTACAACAAATTAGCATTTCACAAATTTAACACTAAAATCAGTGGTAACAAACTGAATAAAAAATCAATGAAAGAATCCCACTCACCTGCCCTAGGATATAGAATCAACCTTGATAGCCATCAGCAGATGAATGGATAAGGAAAATGTGGTATATACACACAATGGAATATTACTCAATGTAAAGAAAAAAGAAATAGTAAAAATTGCAAGTAAATTAATAGAACTAGAAGAAGTTTTACTCAATGAGGCCAGCTAGGATTAGAAAAGCAAATGTGATATGCTGTCCTCATGTGTAGATAGTAGGCTTTTGTATGTTCAATTAGGATTACACGAGGAAACCTAGAAATTAGACATGGTCTATTGTAGATGGACCCATTGAAATGGAGATAGTAAAATATATGTAAAATTAAATCAGAGAAGGAGAATACTGGATGTTGACAGTTTCAATCATGGAAGAATTGGAGGCTAAAGGACAGAAGGATGAGTGCCAAATAAAAATGAAGGTCTATGAAAATAGCCTTATAGGAACCAAGATCTTGCAAATTAAGTAAAATATAATTTAAGGGAAGGTAGAACACTGGTGACAAGAAATAACACTGGAGCAATAAGTACTCTGGGCTAAGGTTTAAGTGGCAATGAAGGTAGAAGAATAAGTCAGAGCAGGGACTAAGGTGTAACTGAACATAAACTAAGGCTGTATGAAGGCTTGTGGAAGCGACTAGTTGGTCAAATAGTTTAAAAGACATACTAAAAAGAGTTTGTTCAGAGGTACCTGGAATGTGTTGACTTATCTCATAAGACATGAGATTTACATTGAAACTCTAAAACAAGGGAAAGGATACCTCCTTTTCAGTTATTGGTCAAGTAGGCCTCCATGTCACCCCAAATAACACAATCTATTTCTACACATTCTGGTTGTTTGTCATAACTAAATGGTAAGACTCTTTTGTTGAAGATACCACACAGTCTGGTTGCAGGGCATTTAGAACTCAATCCCTAGCAGATGAAGAATTTCTGCCTTTCATCATAATAAAAGTTGTAGTTCCAGTCATTTGTCATGAAATACATCAAGAGTCTATCCAGTAATGGACCTTTCCTATGACAACAGTGACCATCCAGGCAAGCTGTCCACAATGGTTGGGTGGTAGATATGTAAATAACTAACCTTGTTAGGAATGGATGGGAGCCCTGTTCCAAGCAATGGATTAAATATCTGATGCTGTAAACCTTGTCAAAAGCTTATGTCTGGAATAGTCATAAGCTAGTTCAGGAGAATCAACTAGTGCTATTATTATTTACATTTATACTCATAGGTTTGTTCTGCTCTCATTGTAGGTCATATGATTTTTTTTCAGAGGGTAATGGTTAATGTAGAGTCTCATAACTAGTTAACATGATAAGGATAAGCCAGAGTGAAGGCTGATCTGCAGTTGAGTCATTTGCATTGACCTTCCACTACTGAAAGCTCAAGAAACAATGAGGAAGAATGGTCTGAAAACAATGTAAGAGTTTGAATCTGGAGAGAAGTACACTGAAATGTTCTTTTTGGGACATGGCATAACGGATGCACAGCTCAACTCAGAACAGCTGTGTCTTACACTAGACTTGCACAAGCTCAAGCCAGTCAAGATGCCAGCATGAATGAGGAAATATCTCTCAAGGCACTAGAAGTAGATGAGGAGCAATAGGCCATGGCTGGTTGTGAAAAGGAGGAGATTAATTTATCTGTGAGCTGTGGCTTAGGACAGATTGCTCATGTCCCAGAAAGTGTCTTCACACACATTCACAGATGGTCAGGCCTACTTGGACTCAGTGGGCTCTTAAGTGTAATTTTAAGAGCTGGGCAGTGGTGGCACAAACCTTTAATCTCAGCACTCGGGAGGCAGATATGGGCAGATCTCTGTGAGTTCGAGGCCAGCCTGCTCTACAGAGTGAGTTCCAGGAAAGGTGCAAAGCTACACAGAAAAACACTGTCTCAGAAAACAAAAACAAAAACAAAAACAAAAACAAAAGTAATTTTAAGAGACATTAAACAAAGAAGAAGAAGAAGGAGAGGAAGAAGAAGAAGAAGAAGAAGAAGAAGAAGAAGAAGAAGAAGAAGAAGAAGAAGAAGAAAAAGAAGAAGGATGATGAGTTCAACCAGCACAAGGTGGAGGGAGTCAGTGGTGAATGTAGTTTTCAAAGAAGAAATAAGAAGAATATTAAAAAAAAAATTTACATTCTATGTATTAATTCTAGAAGACATACTAAATGTAACCTATTTGGCCTATGGAACATTACTCTGGAAACAGCATAAATGTGCAATGTCAACTGAAGTATTTACTTACAAATGGTCGCTTAGTTTTTCTGGCACTGTGCTGCCTCTGCTCTTCTGAGGTATGCTCTTGGTCTTCCATGATGGATGCTGTTAACAAGTGCATATATTTCACTAAGCAAAGTACAATGAACATTTAGGGGAAAAGCTGTCCATTGCTATAATGAAGACACATTAGGGATGAGAAAATATTTATTTTCATTTTCCCAAGCAATATTTTGAATTAAGTATAAACTGCAGTGGAAATATTTAACTTATCTTCTTTATTTAATAAAAAATTTCTCATAAAAACAGGTTTTTGGGTATGTTTTTTTCTCTGAACAGAGGTTTGGGAAGCAGATCCCACTGTATGGGAGTTCACTTCACTTACATATTCAGATTGATCTCATATATTTCTGAACACAAAGCAAATGAAATATGCACACCTGAGAGGTGGGAGCAAGGACTCTGTCTTTGACAAACAAAATCTTACCTGTTGCTCAGTTTTGATAATGTGTGTGTGTTATTACCATTCTACTAATCCTTTTGCTTCCTATATGTGTAGTTGTCTATTACAGATAGTGTTCTGTTCTATATACAATCATTCTATAGAACAAGTATATTTTAAAATGTAGTACTTACTTCTCTCCTGATGCATTATTACAATTTTTTCTGCATCATTGTCCATATTGTCTGAGTCAGGAGCTTTTGTGGAAGATTTCTGTGGTCCATTGGGGTCAGACACACTCTATCAACAGGAGTATTGGTAACATATGTTAGAAAGGTCTTATTTGATTTCTAAGAACATATTTGAATTCCTAATTTTATGACAAGTGTACTTGAAATTCTATGTAGTATATATTGAAGACAAAGACATTTTAGTATCAAATCTATTTTACACAGTAAACTCTAAATCTATCCTTCATTTTTCAGGGCAACTCATTATGTAAGAGAAACAAAGAAAAGAAGAAACACATTCAGAGGTTTTGACCTGATGCACAATATTAGGAAAAAACAAAAGCAACTACCTTTATATAAGAACTGTTAATGCTATTTATATTCCCAAATGAAATTGGAGGATATTTATAAAATAAAGAATTGCCTACCCTATTATCAGGAAAATTTCTTTGGACAGTGTGGTACTTTGAATGCAAATGGGCCCCATAAGCTTATAGGAAGTGTCACTATCAGAAGGTTTGGCCTTGTTGGCGGTGGTGTGACCTTGCTGGGGGAAGTTTGTCTCTGTGGGGGCCATTTGAGGTCTCCTGTGCTCAAGTTACACCCAGAGTAGACACAGGCTCTTTTAGTGCTTGCTGATCAGGATGAGAACTCTCAGCTCCTTATCCAGGACCATGTCTGCCTGCATGCTGCCATGTCCCACCATGATGATGGTGGACAAAACCTGGGAAACAGGAATCCATCCCAATGAAATGGTTCCCTAATAGGAGTAGCCATGGTTTTGGTATCTCTTCCCAGCAATAGAAACTATAACTAATACAAACAGTATTGATTTCTATTCTCCTATTTGTCTCCCTTTAATTTTGTTCTCCTGATGTATTGCTCCAGCTAATAGATTGAGCACAACATTGAAAAGGATTCAAGATGATAAACAAATTTGTCTCTTATGACCTCAAGGGAGTCATGTTTTCATCTATTGAAGAAGACTTTGGCTGTGAGTTTCCCATTACATAATTTTTATTGTGTTGAGATATGCTCCTTGTCTTACACTCTCTGGATTCTTATCATGATGGTATATATGGTTTTTAGCAAGGGCCTTATCTACATGTATTGAGAAGATTAAGTGACTTTTTGTCTAAGTCTGTTTCTGTGCTTTGTTAAATCTGTTGACTGTGTATTTCAAACCATCTCTGCATCTCTGAGATAAAAACAACTTGGTCTTTGAACATTTGAACAACTGAACATGTGGAACTTAGTGATAAAAGTTAAGGAGAGGCTAGGTGTGGGTAGAGAATATGTCACAATTGTACAAGCAATAAACAACAAGCCTACTATCTACATGTTCTAAAATGGAGGAAAAGTATTGATCTACCATAATGATAAGAAAAAAAGGCAATCATTGTTTAATGTCTCTATACTTTTTAATAAAGAGCTGAAGTTCTAGATAGACCCAATAAGATAAGAAGTATATTAAAGCATACAAAGTGTAAGAGAATTCAGAATGCCCCTACTTAAATATGGTAGAATTTTATCAGCTGTAAAAGGGTTGAGGCTCCACAAAAAGTCTTACAGCTGATAAACCCTGCAACAAATTAGCATTTCACAAATTTAACACCAAAATCAGTGATGACAAACTGAATAAAAATCAATGAAAGAATCCCACTCACCTGCCCTATATTATAGAATCAACCTTGATAGTCATCAGCAGATGAAAGGATAAGGAAAATGTGGTATATACACACAATGGAATATTACTCAATGTAAAGAAAAATGAAATAGTAAAAACTGCAAGTAAATTAATAGAACTAGAAGAAGTTTTACTCAATTAGGCCAGCTAGGATTAAAAAAGAAATGTGATATGCTGTCCTCATGTGTAGATATTAGACTTTTTTATGTTCAAATAGAATTATACGAGGAAGCCTAGAAATTAGACATGATCTATTGTAGATGGACTTATTGAAAGGGAGATAGTAAAATATATGTAAAATTAAATCAGAGCAGGAGAATACTGGATGTTGACAGTTTCAATCATGGAAGAATTGGAGGCTAAAGGACAGAAGGATGAGTGCCAAATAAAAATGAAGGTCTATGAAAAAAGCCTGATAGGAACCAAGATCTTGCAAATTAAGTGAAATATAATTTAAGGGGAGGTAGAACACAGGTGACAAGTAATAACACTGGAGCAATAAGTACTCTGGGCTAAGGTTTAAGTGGCAATGAAGGTAGAAGAATAAGTCAGAGCAGGGACTAAGGTGTAACTGAACATATACTAAGGCTGTATGAAGGCTTGTGGAAGCGACTAGTTGGTCAAATAGTTTAAAAGATATACTAAAAAGAGTTTGTTCAGAGGTACCTGGAATGTGTTGACTTCCCTAATAAGGCATGAGATTTACATTGAAACTCCTAAACAATGGAAATGATACCTCCTTTTGAGTTATTGGTCAAGAGGCCTCCATGTCACCCCAAATAACACAATCTATTTCTACACATTCTGGTTATTTGTCATAACTAAATGGTAAGACTCTCTTGTTGAAGATACCACACAGTCTGGTTTCAGGGCATTTAGAACTCAATCCCTAGCAGACAAGGAATTTCTGCCTTTCATCATAATAAAAGTTGTAGTTCCAGTCACTGGTCATGAAATACATCAAGAGTCTATCAGGTCTTGGACCTTTCCTATGACAACAGTGACCATCCAGGAAAGCTGTCCACAATGGTTGTGTGGTAGTTATGTAAATAACCAACCTTGTTAGGAATGGATGGTAGACCTGCACCAAGCAATGGATTAAATATCTGATGCTGTAAACCTTGTCAAAAGCTTATGTCTGGAATAGTCATAAGCTAGTTCAGGAGAATCAACTAGTGCTATTATTATTTACATTTATACTCATAGGTTTGTTCTGCTCTCATTGTTGGCCAGACGATTTTTTTTCAAAGGGTAATGGTTAATGTAGAGACTCATAACTAGTTAGCATGATAAGGATAAGCCAGTGTGAAGGTTCATCTGCAGATGGGTCATTTGTATTGACCTTCCACTGCTGAAAGCTCAAGAAACAATGAGGAAGAATGGTCTGAAAACAATGTAAGAGTTTGAATCTGGAGAGAAGTACACTGAAATGTTCTTTTTGGGACATGGCATAACGGATGCACAGATCAACTCAGAACAGCTGTGTCTTACACTAGACTTGCACAAGCTCAAGCCAGTCAAGATGCCAGCATGAATGAGGAAACATCTCTCAAGGCCCCAGCACTAGATGAGGAGCAATAGGCCATGACTGGTTGTAAAAGGAGGAGATTAATTTATCTGTGGGCTGTGGCTTAGGACAGATAGCTCATGTCCTAGAAAGTGTCTTCACACACATTCACAGATGGACAGCCCTACTTGGACTCAGTGGGCTATTAATAGTAATTTTAAGAGCCCTGCAGTGGTGGCACACACCTTTAATCCCAGTACTCAGGAGGCAGAGATGGGCAGATCTCTGTGAGTTTGAGGCCAGCCTGGTCTACAGAGTGAGTTCCAGGAAAGGTGCAAGCTACACAGAAAAACACTGTCTCAGAAAACAAAAACGAAAACAAAAGTAAATTTTAAGAGACATTAAGCAAAGAAGAAGAAGAGGAAGAAGAACAAGAAGAAGAAGAAGAAGAAGAAGAAGAAGAAGAAGAAGAAGAAGAAGAAGAAGAAGAAGAAGAAGAAGAAGAATGGTGAGTTCCACCAGCACAAGATGGAAGGAGTCAGTGGTGAATGTAGTTTTCAAAGAATAAATAGTAAGAACACTTAAAAAAAATGTTTACATTCTACGTATTAATTCTAGAAGACATACTAAATTTAACCTTATTTTAACCTTATTTGGCCTATGGAACACTACTGTGGAAACAGCATAAATGTGCAATGTAAACTGAAGTATATACTTACAAATGGCCGCTTAGTTTTTCTAGCACTGTGCTGCCTCTGCTCTTCTGAGGCATGTTCTTGGTCTTCCATGACAGATGCTGTTAACAAGTGCACATATTTCACTAAGCAAAGTACAATGAAATTTAGGGGAATAGCTGTCCATTGCTCTAATGAAGACACATTAGGGATGAGAAAATACTTACTTTCATTTTCCCAAGCAAAAGTTTGAATTAAGTATAAACTGCAGTGGAAAAATTTAACTTATCTTCTCTATTTAATAAAGAATCTCTCTTAAAAACAGGTGTTTGAGTATGGTTTTTCTCTGAACAGAGGTTTAGGAAGCAGCCCCCACTGTATGGGAGTTTCCTTCACTTACATATTCAGATTGATCTCATATATTTCTGAAGATAAAGCAAATGAAATATGGACACCTGAGAGGTGGGAGCAAGGACTCTGTCTTTGACAAACAAAATCTTATCTGTTGCTCAGATTTGATAATGTGTGTGTGTTATTACCAATCTACTAATCCTTTTGCTTCCTATATGTGTAGTTGTCTGTCTATTACAGATAGTGTTCTGTTCTATACACAATCACTCTATAGAACAAGTATATTTTAAAATGTAGTACTTACTTCTCTTCTGATGCATTATTACATTCTTTTCTGCATCATTGTCCATATTGGATGAGTTGGGAGCTTTTGTGGAAGATTTTTGTGGTCCATTAGGGTCAGACACACTCTATCAACAGGAGTATTGGTAACATGTTAGAAAGGTCTTATTTGATTTCTAAGAACATATTTGAATTCCTAATTTTATGACAAGTGTACTTGAAATTGTATGTAGTATATATTGAAGACAAAGACATTTTAGTATCAAATCTATTTTACACAGTAAACTCTAAATCTATCCTTCATTTTTCAGGGCAACTCATTATGTAAGAGAAACAAAGAAAAGAAGAAACACATTCAGAGGTTTTGACCTGATGCACAATATTAGGAAAAACAAAAGCAACTACCTTTATATAAGAACTGTTAATGCTATTTATATTCCCAAATGAAATTGGAGGATATTTATAAAATAAAGAATTGCCTACCCTATTATCAGGAAAATTTCTTTGGACAGTGTGGTACTTTGAATGCAAATGGGCCCCATAAGCTTATAGGAAGTATCACTATCAGAAGGTTTGGCCTTGTTGGCGGTGGTGTGACCTTGCTGGGGGAAGTTTGTCTCTGTGGGGGCCATTTGAGGTCTCCTGTGCTCAAGTTACACCCAGAGTAGACACAGGCTCTTTTAGTGCTTGCTGATCAGGATGAGAACTCTCAGCTCCTTATCCAGGACCATGTCTGCCTGCATGCTGCCATGTCCCACCATGATGATGGTGGACAAAACCTGTGAAACAGGAATCCATCCCAATGAAATGGTTCCCTAATAGGAGTAGCCATGGTCATGGTATCTCTTCCCAGCAATAGAAACCATAACTAATACAAACAGTATTGATTTCTAGTCTCCTATTGGTCTCCCTTTAATTTTGTTGCTCCAGCTAATAGATTGAGCACAACATTGAAAAGGATTCAAGATGAGAGACAAACCTGTCTCTTATGACCTCAAGGCACTCATGTTTTCTTCTATTGAAGAAGACGTTGGCTCTGAGTTTCTCCTTATATAATTGTTATTGTGTTGAGATATGCTCCTTTTTTTACACTCTCTGGATTATTATCATGATGGTATATTGGATTTTGGCAAGGGCCTTATCTACATGTATTGAGAAGATTAGGTGACTTTTTGTCTAAGTCTGTTTCTGTGCTTTGTTAAATCTGTTGACTTGTGTATTTCAAACAATCTCTGCATCTCTGAGATCAAAACAACTTGGTCATTGAACATTTGAACAATTGAACATGTGGAACTTAGTGATAAAAGTTAAGGAGAGGCACAGCTAACAGAGCCGCGTTCTGGAAGGCAGCGCCTGCCCCGAGCTCTCTGCCTCCCCCTGCCCGCCAGCCCAAGCCCAGCCCGCGGCCCCAGCAGCAGCCCGCAGAGCAGCCCCAGCAGCAGCGCCATGGCCAGGTGGAATGCCTACATCGACAGCCTCACGGCGGACAGGACCTGTCAGGACGCGGCCATCATAGGCTACAAGGACTCGCCCTCCGTCTGGGCCGCCGTCCCCAGGAAGACCTTCCTTAGCATTAAGCCAGCTGAGGTTGGTGTCCTGGTAGGCAAAGACTGGTCAAGTTTTTTCGTGAATGGGCTGACACTTGGGGGCCAGAAATGTTCTGTGATCCGGGACTCACTGCTGCAGGATGGGGAATTTACAATGGATCTTCGTACCAAGAGCACCAGAGGAGCCCCAACCTTCAATGTCACTGTCACCATGACTGCCAAGACGCTAGTCCTGCTGATGGGCAAAGAAGGTGTCCATGGTGGTTTGATCAACAAGAAATGTTATGAAATGGCCTCCCACCTGCGGCGTTCCCAGTACTGACCTCATCTGTCCCCTCCCCCACCGCTCCCTTCTGCTTTTGCACCCCTTCTTTCCATACACACACACACACACCCCATTATTTTTTTGGGCCATTACCCCATTTCCCTTATTGCTGCCCAAACCACATGGGCCGGGGGCTGGGGCTGGACAGACAGATACCTCCCCTTACCCATACCCCCTCCTGTGGGAGTTTGGAAAAATTTTTTGGGTTTTTCTTCTTTCTTTTTTTTTTCTGAATAAAAAGGATTCTACTAAAAAAAAAAAAGTTAAGGAGAGGCTAGGTATGCGTAGAGAACATGTCACAATTATACAAGCAATAAGCAACAAGCCTACAGTCTACGTCTTCTAAATTGGAGAAAAAAATATTAATCTAAAATTATGATGAGAAAAAAGGCAATCATTGTTTAATGTCTCTATACATTTTAATAAAGAGCTGAAGTTCTAGATAGATCCAATAAGGTAAGAAGAATATTAAAGTATACAAAGTGTAAGAGAATTCAGAATGCCCCTACTTAAAGATGGTAGAATTTTATCAGCTGTAAAAGGGTTGAGGCTCCACAAAATGTCTTACAGCTGATAAACACTACAACAAATTAGCATTTCACAAATTTAACACCAAAATCAGTGATAACAAACTGAATAAAAAATCAATGAAAGAATCCCACTCACCTGCTCTAGGATATAGAATCAAACTTGATAGACATCACCAGATGAATGGATAAGGAAAATGTGGTATATACACACAATGGAATATTACTCAATGTAAAAAAAAATGAAATAGTAAAAATTGCAAGTAAATTAATAGAACTAAAAGAAGTTTTACTCAATGAGGCCAGCTAGGATTAAAAAGCAAATGTGATATGCTGTCCTCATGTGTAGATATTAGACTTTTGTATGTTCAATTAGGATTAAACGAGGAAACCTAGAAATTAGACATGGTCTATTGTAGATGGACCCATTGACAGGAAGATAGGAAAATGTATGTAAAATTAAGTCAGAGAAGGAGAATACTGGATGTTGACAGTTTCAATCATGGAATGATTGGAGGCTAAAGGACAGAATATGAGTGCCAAATAAAAATGAAGGTCTATGAAAAAAGCCTTATAGGAACCAATATCTTGCAAATTAAGTAAAATATAATTTAAGGGGAGGTAGAACACAGGTGACAAGAAATAACACTGGAGCAATAAGTACTCTGGGCTAAGGTTTAAGTGGCAATGAAGGTAGAAGAATAAGTCAGAGCAGGGACTAAGGTGTAACTGAACATAAACTAAGGCTGTATGAAGGCTTGTGGAAGCGACTAGTTGGTCAAATAGTTTAAAAGACATACTAAAAAGAGTTTGTTCAGAGGTACCTGGAATGTGTTGACTTATCTCATAAGACATGAGATTTACATTGAAACTCTGAAACAATGGAAAGGATACCTCCTTTTGAGTTATTGGTCAAGTAGGCCTCCATGTCACCCCAAATAACATAATCTATATCTTCTCATTCTGGTTGTTTGTCATACATAAATGGTAAGACTCTTTTGTTGAAGATACCACACAGTCTGGTTGCAGGGCATTTAGAACTCAATCCCTAGAAGAGGAGGAATTTCTGCCTTTCATCATAATAAAAGTTGTAGTTCTAGTCACTGGTCATGAAATACATCAAGAGTCTATCCAGTCTTGGACCTTTCCTATGACAACAGTGACCAGCCAGGCAAGCTGTCCACAATGGTTGGGTGGTAGTTATGTAAATAACCAACCTTGTTAGGAATGGATGGGAGACCTGTTCCAAGCAATGGATTAAATGTCTGATGCTATAAACCTTGTCAAAAGCTTATGCCTGGAATAGTTATGAGCTAGTTCAGGAGAATCAACTGGTGCTATTATTATTTACATTTATACTCATAGGTTTGTTCTGCTCTCATTGTAGGTCATATGATTTTTTTTCAAAGGGTAATGGTTAATGTAGAGACTCATAACTAGTTACCATGATAAGGATAAGCCAGAGTGAAGGCTCATCTGCAGATGGGTCATTTGCATTGACCTTCCACTACTGAAAGCTCAAGAAACAATGAGGAAGAATGGTCTGAAAACAATGTAAGAGTTTGAATCTGGAGAGAAGTACACTGAAATGTTCTTTTTGGGACATGGCATAACAGATGCACAGATCAACTCAGAACAGCTGTGTCATACACTAGACTTGCACAAGCTCAAGCCAGTCAAGATGTAAGCATGAATGAGGAAACATCTCTCAAGGCCCCAGCACTAGATGAGTAGCAATAGGCCATGGCTGGTTGTGAAAGGAAGAGATTAATTTATCTGTGGGCTGTGGCTTAGGACAGATAGCTCATGTCCCAGAAAGTGTCTTCACACACATTCACAGATGGTCAGCCCTACTTGGACTCAGTGGGCTCTTAATAGTAATATTAAGAGCCAGACAGTGGTGGCACAAACATTTAATCTCAGAACTCAGGAGGTAGAGACAGGCAGATCTCTGTGAGTTCGAGGCCAGCCTGCTCTACAGAGTGAGTTCCAGGAAAGGTGTAAAGCTATACAGAAAAACACTGTCTCAGAAAACAAAAACAAAAACAAAACCAAAAGTAATTTTAAGAGACATTAAACAAAGAAGAAGAAGAAGAAGAAGAAGAAGAAGAAGAAGAAGAAGAAGAAGAAGAAGAAGAAGAGGAAGATGAAGAGGAAGAAGGAGGAGAAGGAGGAGGAGGAGCGGGAGGAGAGGGAGGAGAGGGAGGAGAAAGAGGAGGAGGAGGAGGAGGAGGAGGAGGAGGAGGACGAGGAGTTCAACCAGCACAAGGTGGAGATAGTCAGTGGTGAATGTAGTTTTCAAAGAAGAAATAATAAGAATATATAAAAAAAAATTTACGTCCTATGTATTAATTCTAGAAGACATACTAAATTTAACCTATTTGGCCTATGGAACATTACCGTGGAAACAGCTTAAATGTGCAATGTAAACTGAAGTATATACTTACAAATGGCCGCTTAGTTTTTCTAGCACTGTGCGGCCTCTGCTCTTCTGAGGTATGCTCTTGGTCTTCCATGATGGATGCTGTTAACAAGTGCATATATTTCACTAAGCAAAGTACAATGAACATTTAGGGGAAAAGCTGTCCATTGCTATAATGAAGACACATTAGGGATGAGAAAATATTTATTTTCATTTTTCCAAGCAATAGTTTGAATTAAGTATAAACTGCAGTGGAAAAATTTAACTTATCTCCTCTATTCAATAAAGAATCTCCCATAAAAACAGGTGTTTGAGTATGTTTTTTCTCTGAACAGAGGTTTGGGAAGCAGACCCCACTTTATGGGGGTTCACTTCACTTACATATTCAGATTGATCTCATATATTTCTGAAGATAAAGCAAATGAAATATGGACAATGAGAGGTGGAAGCAAGGACTCCGTCTTTGACAAACAAAATCTTATCTGTTGCTCAGATTTGATAATGTGTGTGTGTTATTACCATTCTACTAATCCTTTTGCTTCCTATATGTGTAGTTGTCTGTCTATTACATATAGTGTTCTGTTCTATACACAATCATTGTATAGAACAAGTATATTTTAAAATGTAGTACTTACTTCTCTCCTGATGCATCACTACAATTTTTTCTGCATCCTTGTCTATATTGGATG